>NC_056749.1:143686340-143986340 GCF_019279795.1 Protopterus annectens | reverse complement strand
TATTGTGCTCAGTCCAGTTTTTGATTCTGTCACAGTTCAAGCTTTTGAAGGATCAGTGAATAGTCCAAATTTCCATTTCTTGCACTCCATTTTCATCTCCTGAAGTTTTCTTTCTAGTTCTAAAATAAAAGGTTTCCCCTGAATCCATCTTGAGATTGCTCCAGAGCTATGCTTATTTCCTTTCAGGATTACCTCCTTATTGGTTTATCAGCAGAGTCTTCCATCCTGCTAGGTCTTTACTGCTTTGTAACAAATATATTTTGCTTTAACTGAGCTGCCCTATTGTACTCTTTTTTTGGGACTAATTTACCTCCAATTTGCAAAGGTAAAATCATTGTCTCCTACTCCACTCTTAGATGTTGCCTCCTCCAAATGAGCTTCATAATTGCTTTCCTCTTCTCCTCCCAGAACCCAATGCCAGAATCACTACCTGTGGGAATAAAAACATTTTGACTGCTTGAATTCTCCAGCTCATTTAGTAAAAAATGCAAGAAAACTCCAGCCAACTAGAGTTTTCACTTTGTGATACCTTAAATCCCCTGCAATGGAGGCTAATAGGATATACAAAAATTACCCCTTACGGACATCAAGTGTTTCAGCTGCATGGCTTCTGAATGTCCCATGACTTTTTTTTTTTTTTTTTTTTTTTTTTTAGTTTTTAAGACTTTATGGTTACAGCCAGGCCAATAAAGACAAACCCTAGTAGGTTGTCCCAGGTAAATGGGCACTAATTGCCATTTTTGATAATTTCTTGGGATTTCTCCCAAACATAATTCCAGGAAGTCTCTGCTTTTTTCCTGGGCAGATTTCACTACCAAATACCTAAATATTTCACTTGATAATACTTGCACAAGTATGGACAGGTCTGGATTAAGTCCCAAGACAGATTATTGTCTAACCCTACTGCTTTGGATTTATCTTTCTTTTATCCTGATACCCTTTGAACTTCCCCAACACTTCAAAGACACTGTTGATATTATTTTGTATCTAAAGAATCCAGAAAAAGATATTAGCAGCAAAAACTGCCATCTTTTCATATGCCCCACCACAGCCAGTTCCTTTATTTCTGATTGTATATACATACATATATATATATATATATATATATACATACACATACACACATACATACACACACACACACACACATATATATATATATATATATATATATATATATATATATATATATTTCTTTTTTTGCAAAGGGCTCCAAGTACAGTATGAAAAGCAAAGAGGACAATGAACATCCTTGACATGTACCTCTCTTTATACAGAATTCCTACTGCTGTAGAATCATTACGTACTCCTTGCATCAGAGGAATTACCTCATCATTAGATCTCATTCCCTCAGGGTCTTCCATATGTATTTCCAACTGACACCATTAAACGCCTTTCTGCTTCAAGGGACAGAAGGTCCATCCTGTTTACCTTCTTTTCTACCTCCCATCTGTAATAACTGTGTTTTTAAAATATTTTCAAAGGTCTGTCTTCCTTTGATAAATGTGCACTGGTCTCCCCTATTACCTTTGTTAACACTTTTGCCAATCTATTTGTTAAAATTCCCATTAAGTACTCTGTAATCATGCTGTAGCAGTGAAATAGGCAGGTAGGAGCTCATAATGCTAGGTCTTTGCCTTCTTTTACAACATTGAAATTCTTGCCCTGTGCAATGAAACTGGAGTATTTTGTGTGTTCAATATTTGTTGATACATTGTATGCAAAGTCACTAGTGTTTTTTTTTGCTTTTTTTTAGCATTTTCCATATTTTAAAAGGAAAACCATCTTCTCCCTGGGATTAAATGGATGCCATCCTACCAATCAACTCTTCAGTTTTGATTACTGTGATTCATTATAGAAGTACGTCATTGCCTTGCTCTGTTAGTTTTGGTAAATCAAACCCTGTAAAAAAGGTCTCCAAATTTCTTCCCACCTCAACCTTCTCAACATTTTCTTCATATAACTGGGAGTAAAAGCCTTACAATATCTTGTGTATTCCTCAAGTCTTTCCTTCTGTGGCCAGTGCAATTTAAACATCTCTCTCTCTCTTCTTTGATCTTAGCCTCAGAGTCTGAATCTTCTCATATCCTGGGGAATTAGCTTCAAACAGAGTTTGTAACACTACCTAGTTCCTGCATATCTGTTTTTCCAAAAAACCTTTATATTCATTTTTCTAGGCTAAGTAACTCATATTTCCTGCACCGATAAACGTTCTCCTCTTTGATGAAGATTCTTTAGCTGTAATACCTTTGTTTTCTCCATTCCTTTTTCTCTTTCCATGCCTTTGAGCCTCTTTTCTTGCAATCCCAGTTGTATTTTATCCCATTCCTGCACCTTTGATTTTATCTTTCTCTTACACTTTTGTTGTAAAGTGTCATTATCTCGTTTTCCTCCCCGGGTGACCCAACCATTAGATGTTCAGTCTCTCTTATTTAGACACCTTCACCAATCTTTCCCCAAAGCTGGTCTAACCTGTCCATGATACAAGATGGGCATTGGGTTTGTAAACAACTTTCAAAACAAACATATGTTCTGCCTCGATATACTATCTGTCGGGTCTTGCTACTGTCTTGTGTTGTGGTGATCTATATGCTCCAGTTTTGGCCTCTGGAAAGCTCACCCCAACATCCACAAAGGGTCTATATTAGCATGTCGACAGGGTTGTTCATCTAACACCCTTATGTCGACTCAAAAAGAAATGCCAAAATCTCGAATGGCCACAATAGCAGTTTCCTGCACTGTAGTGTAATCTCAGAGGTGGGTATATTTAAGTAGGGGGATGAAGCCCCCCCACTTTATTTTGTCTGTCGGTTTGGTTTGTTTGCTGTTGGCCCAGCAATTTTTTTCCTCGGGGGGGGGACTATTGTGGCTGTTCAAGATTTTGTTTTATATGCGTCGCCATAAGGGCATTTGATGATCAGCCCTGTCGACATGCTAATATAGAACCCTCCACAAAACCATTGTTTAACATAAATTCACAGTTCCCTGCCAGCATACCTCTCAATCTGCAGACATCAAAAATCTGGACAAATGCTGTTGATAGGTAAATCCAGCCAAAACTCTGGACTCAGCATAACATTCGCATACCGAGTAGTACACAAGTTTTTTATTCCCACTTCTAATAGAATTATGTGAAATACTACTCAAAATTTAAAATACTGACAGGGACAACTAAAAAGTTACCAGCATCCTTTGTTAATAAATAGCTTTGCACTCTGTGTCAATGGAAGTACAAAGAACATTATACCCTTAAATGAAAAGAGAGAGGGAGGGGAGAGGGAATATGTTTTCCATGCATTTCAAACAGATTAAATGAGTACCATTTTATGTCACTCATAAGTACATGTAGGTGTAAATTGGAGGTAGAGGAGTTACCATTTTATGTCACTCATAAGTACATGTAGGTGTAAACTGGAGGTAGAGGAGTTACCATTTTATGTCATTCAAAAGTACATGTAGGTGTAAAGTGGGGGTGGTAGCTGGAAAAGTGAAAATGGGAGGAATACCAAGATGCAGCATTAGTAGAGTAAAGGATTTCGCTGCTTCCACACACGACAGTAAAAGTCATAGGTATAGACGAGCTTTACATCACCTTTGATGCCACTTACTGCTCATGCCTGTAATAGCTTTGATGATTATTCAATGCTTAGTCATCATATGATGAGCAGGGAATAAAAAGCCAATGAAAAGCATGACGCATCATTTTCATCAGACAGATCCACCTTGATACAAATGTAGCGAATGCCACCGCAACATATTAAGGAGACTCAGCACTTAGACATGCATGCATCTGTGAATGTGTGCGCACATATACGTGCGTGTGTGCACATTAACTTAATGAGATTAAGTGAAAATATTCATAATTATGAAGTAAAAATGTCATCTAGTACTCTTTCTTTAAAACATTATCAAGCTAGAATCCAAAATAGTAAATATGCGGAGAAAGAGGGAATCATAACTCTGAGAGGTGCAGCACCATCCTTATGCTGAACTGCAGTAGCAGCAAGCAATTGCCCTGGTGTAGGAACAGAACCCACAGAAATGTGCTCCCTTTTGTGCCACTGAATCTCCTGCCTTTTGATGTTGGTTGTTTGTCTCTCATCTCTGTTAACATACAAGCTTCAACAGAACATGCACCAAAATACTTAATTTTTTTATGGGACCCATTAACATAGCTCCTGACCATGCCTAATGTCTCTTCTATAAAATCAGCTGCTGTGGAAACATAGTTAATAATTTCCTCTTCTTTAGTCATTACTATAGTCTGCAAAATGACAGTAACACTTTTCATTCAAACTTTGATCCTATACCTCACAACTATACAGATTTTTACAAAATCCACAGGCATATTCTTCGTTTCTCACAAAATCTGTTTTTCAGGCAAATCATAGAGGACTGAAGTCACTAAATAATAGTATGCATTTTTTTCAGACTTGTTTATATATTTCAGAAATGCAGGATTTGATCCTGAGGGTGAATTCCCAGAGATGAAACCTGGAAAGAAGGGATAAATCTCTATGCCACTCATGACCCTGGGAGGCATTCTATTTATACTAACTAGTCCCTGGGAGGCATTCTGTTTATACTAACTAGTCCCTAATTCTGTGCTATCTAATCTACCATCCTGCAGCTCAGTTTATGACTAAGCAAGACTAGGAGAAGACTCCTGCAATCACTGATGCAGGATACTTAACCTTTTAAGATTTAAGATGCTGGCAGTTATTGCATTTAGACTGCAACTGAAAAAGGTAATGCTGCAGAGCCATTTTAACATGCCACACAACCTATTAGTTCCAAGTGAAGTTTAAATTTGAGCATTTTTATCAGCTTTACTTTAAACAATCTTTTTTGTTTGATAACTCAGAACTGCATAACACCATAAAACATATTGGCTAAGTAATATTCAGTCCCTCCACTTTATGTAAAATATTCAGTACAATGTTTAACTTTATAAATAATTGAAGAAAGACATTCTTACTTTTATATTAGGAATAACCACTATAATTAAATACAAACTTGCCTACTGAGAAGTATCATAAGTTCATTACAGTACTAGGTTTCTTGTAGGTCTAGCAATGCTGGGTGCTATAAAATGTCATAAAACAGAATGTGACAAGATAAGAAATATTACTAAGAATAGATACACAATTAAATCAACTTTACTTTTCACTCTTGATCATAGGAACACACTCTTATAATATTTGTATTATTTTTTATCAGTGTATAATATTATACTTTAGTCAGATTCCACATATTACCTTCCCTACCTTAACGCTTTTGTGTACTTAACTTCAACCATATACATCCACTTGTTAGGTTAAAGAACTAAATAAATAAAAATGCTGGCAGGCAGAGTTTCACAGGCACGAATCACTCAGGGGATGATAAACCAAAGGTGTATTTAATGATAAAAAGCCACAAGAAAAACAAATAAAACTTGAGCGCTTTTGTTAAAAAAGTGTTAACTTCATCAGACAACCATTTATATATATATATATATATATATATTTAAAAACACTCTGACTGGGTAAACAAAGAAAGGCAGCTAGCTAAGCAACACTGAGATAGAACACTAATTAACCCCTTGATGACTGTATTACAGTTAAAACTGTTACATCTTAAATACAACTAAAACTGTGATTAAAAACTAGTGTCATACTTGTGTCATGAATGGTAATAAATAGAATAAAATTACAACCAAAGTCATTTTTAAAAATCTCATGGTAAATATTCACATAATGCTAAAATGTTTCCCAAAGCAAAATTCATACAAAAGTGCTTGTGTTATAAGACATTTTGTTCCTTTCTAGGGCTTTTAATTTCAATACAGGGGAGATGGATGTCCTGTCATTTATCTCTGGCATCTATCTGGCTGTAGTAAGATTTACCACCTTAACTCCTTTAACTCTAACTGAAGTCCCCAAGGCTTTTGGTCACTGATGTCTACATGGTCTATTGCCATAGATATGAAATTGTGGCCAGTGTTGTCTTGAATATGCCTCGCTAATGCATTATCAATATTATTCTTTCTTATAACATAGTTGTGTTCATACATTCTGGTGTTAAATTTCCTTTCTGTTTTGCATACGTGTATGAAAGGTAAAAGGAGTACCAAACCACGATGAAGTCAAAAACAGAAACGTTCAGCAAAATATGATGAAAAACAAGTTCTTTATTCCATACAAAAATGTAAGCGCTTTCGCATGGGTCATCCCACGCTTCATCAGACAATGAAATGCATGAACTACAAACCCATTATATATTCCTTGCCAACAGCAAGGCGGGAAAATTAGTCAATCAATCAATCAACTTGTCAAGGATTATTCATGTTTAAACGCATACTCCAGCTAAAAGACTACTATCATCTCAGCATACATACATCAAAAATGTTTATATACGCTAAGAATCGCGACTGTCAAGCTAATAACTACATGCAGCTCAACTATATCACTGTATGTCTAAAAAACACACATGAAGCTAAGGAAATAATTCATTAAACATCAATTAACTTCATTAAATATGAATATAAGAAGATTATATGTGGGTGTACGCAAATTCATTCATCACAAAGATGGTGGGCTGCAGTTGAAACTGCATCTTTGCCATAAACCCACTAAATGCTTAATATATATATATATATATATATATATATATATATATATATATATATATATATATATATATCATTAAAATTCCCTAAATCTATCAATACCTAAAACCATGTTATATACATGGACATATATACAGTCTTCGTATGTGGAATATATAACTAAAAACATAATAAAAAATATATCACATAAGAAACTCTTACATAAAAATATATAAAAATAATAATCATGCTTTTATATTACAATATAAAACCATATCATGGTATACATTATACGGAAATGCATTGTGTGCAAAAATTTTTTTATGCATATATATGAAAACATTAATGAGGTGACATACATGATATGAGTAAATAAAATATATACCATAATGTGCCACAACCTCACATACGACCACAATATAAAAGCTAAAAATAAAAATAAGGACAAGACATAATAAAAAAACATCTAAATGAATCTGAAAAATATTAATAGAACCTCTTCATATATAAGAAACAAACAAACATAAGACAAAAATAAAAATAAAGTATTAAAAACAAAATTCATCATATCACCATCATTTGTTACTCAGCTCAAGAACTGGTTTCAGAGGTACATAATTATTAAGCCCCGGAGGTATGTGTGAACCAAGTTGCAAAATCCATTTTAATTCCATCAATGCAAGCTCATTCGCTAGGTTTCCACCCCGTAGTTTATGTCCCAATATTTGTAACACCCTAAAGGAAAAACCATGTGTGGGGAACTCCATTATGTGTTTAGCTAAAGAATTGGTTTCCTTTGACTTGCGAATGTTATACAAGTGATTATATATCCTATCTTGCAACCTCTGGGTAGTTAACCCTACATAGAACACTTCACAGTCATTACAGGTTGCAAGATATATTAAATTCTTAGTGTTACATGTGGCATGAAACCTGGGATGAAACATAAAATGAGTAAGAGGATTCCAAAATGTTTGTATATCTACTATATAACGACACAGTTTACAATGGTGACAAGGAAAGGTGCCATGAGGTAGTGGTTTAAGATTTGTAGGTAAAGAAGCAGCAAGGTGATCATTGCATAGAATCATCTTCAAGTTCTCACAGTTTTTGAAAACAAAACCTGGTCCAACACCTACTAATTTTCTAGTGTTATTGTCAATCATGAGTACATTCCAATTATTAGATATAACAGTTTTGATGGCATTGATGTTACTGGTATATTTGGTAATAAACCTGACCATCTCGGTCGATCTAGGGGACCTATTGCTAGCAAGGTAACTCCTGGTAGTGGCCAGTTGTCTATCCACAAGACTCTCAGTGTTGCTCCCACTACGTGGGCTGCCAAGGGTATCCCGTCTGATGTTACTGACCATGGTACGGTCATATCCCCTATCTAGAAATAGACCTTCCATAATGTCCGCTTCTCTCAAAAAAGAAGGTCTCTCTCTCTACATAATCTCTGCACCCTGAGAAACTGGCTCTTGACAATACCAGGAAACATACTTCTCGGGTGCATACTATCAAAAGGAAGTAAACTGTTTTTCCATACAGACTTCCTATATAGAGTGGATCTAATGGAGCCATCCATATGTAATTTTAAAGTCACATCTAGGAAGTGTATCTCATCAGACGAAACTTCACTGGTAAATCTAAGAAATGGGGTGGTCGTTTCCAAGTAACACAAAAAGTTCATGAAATCCTCTCTAGTCCCTCCCCAAACTATGAGGATGTCATCCACAAAACATTTGTATAGTCAAACAAAACTATACATTTCATGTGGAAATAAAAACTGTTTCTCCCATTGCAATACCACTAGATTGGCATAAGTGTTGGCGCAGGGGGTGCCCATGGCTACCCCCCACTGCTGCAAATAGTGTTGGCCCTTAAACAAAAATACATTGTTATAAAGCACGATTTCAAGTAGTTGGTGAATCAAAATCTTCCTATCATTACTGAAACCATGTTCCTTGGCCAAAAGTTCATCCAAGTATTGCATACCTACATCATTGGGTATGGACGTAAACACAAAGGTAATGCTGCAGAGCCATTTTAACATGCCACACAACCTATTAGTTCCAAGTAAAGTTTAAATTTGAGCATTTTTATCAGCTTTACTTTAAACAATTTTTTTTGTTTGATAACTCAGAACTGCATAACACCATAAAAACATATTGGCTAAGTAATATTCAGTCCCTCCACTTTATGTAAAATATTCAGTACAATGTTTAACTTTATAAGTAATTGAAGAAAGACATTCTTACTTTTATATTAGGAATAACCACTATAATTAAATACAAACTTGCCTACTGAGAAGTATCATAAGTTCATTACAGTACTAGGTTTCTTGTAGGTCTAGCAATGCTGGGTGCTATAAAATGTCATAAAACAGAATGTGACAAGATAAGAAATATTACTAAGAATAGATACACAATTAAATCAACTTTACTTTTCACTCGCTCATAGGAACACACTCTTATAATATTTGTATTATTTTTTATCAGTGTATAATATTATACTTTAGTCAGATTCCACATATTACCTTCCCTACCTTAACGCTTTTGTGTACTTAACTTCAACCATATACATCCACTTGTTAGGTTAAAGAACTAAATAAATAAAAATGCTGGCAGGCAGAGTTTCACAGGCATGAATCACTCAGGTGATGATAAACCAAAGGTGTATTTAATGATAAAAAGCCACAAGAAAAACAAATAAAACTTGAGCGCTTTTGTTAAAAAAGTGTTAACTTCATCAGACAACCATATATATATATATATATATATATATATATATATATATATATATATATATATATATATATATATATATATATATATATATATATATATATATATATAAAAAAACACTCTGACTGGATAAACAAAGAAAGGAAGCTAGCTAAGCAACACTGAGATAGAACATTAATTAACCACTTGATGACTGTATTACAGTTAAAACTGTTACATCTTAAATACAACTAAAACTGCGATTAAAAACTAGTGTCATACTTGTGTCATGAATGGTAATAAATAGAAAAAAATTACAACCAAAGTCATTTTTAAAAATCTCATGTTAAATATTCACATAATGCTAAAATGTTTCCCAAAGCAAAATTCATACTAAAGTGCTTGTGTTATAAGACATTTTGTACTTTTCTAGGGCTTTTAATTTCAATACAGGGGAGATGGATGTCCTGTCATTTATCTCTGGCATCTATCTGGCTGTAGTAAGATTTGCCACCTTAACTCCTTTAACTCTAACTGAAGTCCCCAGGGCTTTTTGTCACTGATGTCTACATGGTCTATTGCCATAGATGTGAAATTGTGGCCAGTGTTGTCTTGAATATGCCTCGCTAATGCATTATCAATATTATTCTTTCTTATAACATAGTTGTGTTCATACATTCTGGTGTTAAATTTCCTTTTTGTTTTGCATACATAAAATGCTAGGCATTGGTCACATGTGGCCATGTACACCACTGCCTTGGAGTGACAGTTATATTTAGCTTTTACATAATGGTCTATACCATTCATTGTAAATTTGCTGCTCGATTTCATCTTGTGGCACCAGTTACAAGACTCACATTTGTACATCCCTACACATCCTGTTCTATTGGAAATGGGGTCAGCGTGTGGGGGGCAGCCGATGGGCAGCAGTGTCTGGCTACTGCAGTTTGACAGCCGACGGGCAGCAGTGTCTGGCTGGCTACTGCAGTTTGACAGCCGATGGGCAGCAGTGTCTGGCTACTGCAGTTTGACAGCCGACGGGAAGCAGTGTCTGGCTACTGCAGTTTGACAGCCGATGGATAGCACTGTCTTGTTACTTGACAGCCGATAGATAGCATTGTCTGGGTACTTGACAGCCGATGGATAGCAGTGTCTCTGTACAGGACAGCTGATGGATAGCAGTGTCTGGATAATGCAGTTTATGTCTAAGGAAGATAAAGACAAGAATGGCCATTGAAATTACTGGAAGCTAAATTACTTTAATTTTTTTTTAATTTATTTGTATTTGTCAAACTGGGTGTCTTGCTAGGCAGACCTTGTTTTCAGAGAAAGCCCAGGAATAAAACTAAAATATGGGATGTTACACGGAGGTCCACCTGCCTGAGTTAGAGGTAGCTCAGGGGGATGCAGAAGATCCCATGGGACTTGAAGGTTCATAGGCACTTAACAGGCTATCAATCTGCAAGGATCTTAATAATCCTAGTTTTACATTCCCGTGGCAGTTTTTAACCATTACATTTTCACACAAGTAACTTGGAAATAGGTGGAGAAAGGATAATTTTGGGCATGTTGCCCCTCTCCATGAGGAACGGGGTGCTATACAGGGTAAATGTGTGTTTAACCATCCATTTGTCCAAATAACATTTCAACAAAGTGAGAGAAATATTTGGTTTTATGTGGTGTGGAAGAAGGTTCTATAGAAGAAGTATTCTGTGATACAAACCTATCCCTCCAACATGTTCTATCTTTTTGCCAAGTAGATTAAGATCCCTTGTGTGTGTGTATGACACCTGTGGAATTGCAAAATGTGAAAGGTATGCCAGAAAAGTTGTCTATTGAAGCTCTTTGCATAATGCAGTGGTCACCTCCACGTATCCTTTATGAAGTTGAGAAGAGGGACAAAGCTGTGAGAGGGTCTGAATACATTTTTATGGATAGGCCCTTGACTTTTTTCTTCTTTAATGGATGAGGCACTGCGGTCATTTCATTTGCGACACGTGTTTGGACAGGTCCATACAGGAATGGGCAGTATACTAAATAAGCCTGATTATTGTGGAATACAGTGCAACAATTATATACCTGGATCTGGACATACTACCTTTAGATGTTTGCTATGCAAAGAAAAAGGACTTCCTTACAAGGGATACGAGGTCAATAAAGGACACTATTGTCAATATACCATTCCCAGATGTCTAACTACATGATCAACTTTCAGGGGTGCACTGTTAATGTGATAGTTAGAAGGGGAAACACACTAAAGAATATGATTACACACTTCCTGGCATTAAATTTTAGTCACCAGCTATTTGTTGGGACAGGCCCTCCTAGAGGATGTTGGCATCCTCTGGGGAGTTTGATAGCATGACATTTGCAGTTACAGAAAACAGCTAGAAATTTCACTGGTACCTTGGCCAAATTTATCTCTAGTCAGCATAAATAACATAAATTTGGATCTCTCTGAAGAGAGTCTCCAAGCATAGCGAGACTAACCTAGTCAACAAAGAGTGGGTTGCTGAGTAAATAAATAAACAAAAACAAACAACTTACAATGCAGTACAGTAGGTACCAACATGTAATTGTCAGTAGGTCCTGTTACCGGAAAGAATGAAAAGGAGTAAGAAAAAAAAAGAGCAAAAAAAACAATCAACCATGGCATAATGGTTAAGGTGTTTACCTTACAGACACAAGATGCAGGGTTCAGTTCTCACATGGAGTAATTGGCTAGCTTTAAAATGGCCCACAGGGGCAGTAAGCCCAGTACTAATCTATGAACCTATAAGAGCAATATGCTACCCTAAATGATGGCATATATATATGTGTGTGTAACTATATATCATATATGCAGTAACACAGTACTGTTCCATAGACCTAAACTATACTCTAGATGGGTATTACTAAAAACTGACGTACAATCTCAAAGCTAAACAATATATATATATATATATATATATATATATATATATATAATGTATGTATATAAAGATATTTAAAAAAATCAGTTAAACTTTATTTTTTCACAAAAAGTAGATATGATGTCATTTTATGCATAACAGAAAAATAGGAAAGAAAGAAACTGGGTTGATACATGGGCAACTACATCCCAGGATAAGAAATACGACAGCAAAAGGAATTAAACCAGAAGTTAGCAGAAACAAAAAATATGTTTGTGTGTGATACATGTGATGAGGAGGCAGAGGAGTTAAGTAAAAATACACAAGGAAAGAGAAGGAAGTCTTAGGTAAGGAACATATACAACAGAAAAATCTCAAGAACAGAAAGTGAAAGGTAGAAAAGAGAGGAGACAAAAGGAAATAAAGTGAGCTAGTTTCCCAAGGGTGCCATTAAGGATTTCAGTGTTACTTAGGATGGAAAGTGGATACAATATTCAAGCTTGGGGAGGGATGGGGGTTCAGACCATTTTTAGGTTACTATGTAACACGGCTTGAGCCTAGCAGTATTAATGGGGATATGATGCAAGGGGCAAAGGTGATAGGATATAATGGGCAATGGTGATGTTCAAAATGATACCTACACAGTGGAACTCGGGCACTTATTTTAGTGCTTGGGAGGCTTTTTTTTTTTAGTAATCAACCTGGGAAGGGCTTTTTGAGGGATCCAAAAATTGCTGCTTTAGTCTTAGAGGTATTCAGTGCGAAGTGTCCAGTGAAGAAGCAGTGTGTAGAGTTCGAGAATTCCTGTTGGAGTAGAGCATTCGATGATGGATGAGGAGGGGGAAATCAGAAGACTACCAGGTCATCTGCAAACAAAGTATCTGTGAGGACAGCAAAGTCAAAAGGGGAGATGACTTATGAACAAGGCAAATAAAACTAGCCTGAGAATGGACATCTGTGCAAGACCTGTGGCAAAAAATAAAGAAATACAGGCAGCATCATCTATTTGTAAATCAGAAAGTGACAGCACTTGGGTTATTTGGAAACAAGCAGCAGAACTTATGGATGGCCTGGAGAGCTGTAGGTGTGCCAGAAGAACTGGCTAATGGACACAAAAGAAGGCCTTGTTCAGAGGAGAGAAAATTCTGACTGGAAGCTAGCCTTGTCGATATATATTTTTTTTCATTTTATTAAGTCTGCGACTAATTTCTGACCCAAGTGCAGGTACGGTGCTGTAGCCTTACCTGATGACACATGGATTATGAGGAACTATGCTCCATATTTTTAGCATTTGACAGTAAGTATTCAATTAGGGCCAGGCACTTCCCAGACTTTTGATGTGACATTTAAGGGAGATGAGATGCAGTGTATGTGTGTGTTTGGAGAAATGGGAGACAATAACACGAGTCAACACTACATGTTCCAGCAAGAAAGGTGTCTGGTGCTCCCATTAATTTTGGGTACAAGCTGTTCTCCATCCAGATTCCAGTGTGAAGCAGCAGGTATACCAATGAAAAGACATTTTGGTACGCAGGAAACCAAACATGACTGCTGTTGTGATGTAATTAACTCTCAAGGTAAATGTCCAGGCATTCACATACTTGGCATACAAGCTGAACCTATTTATAAGTAACACCTTTTATAATGACCAAATAACGCCAATATCCTTGTAAACACATCCAGTGCCGGCTTCACCTTAAAAGACTCCTATTCAAACCCTGAAATATCTGAATCCCTTACTTCTCCAATTATTTCTAAAGATCATTTAGTCAAAGTGCAAACTAAGACCAAAAATACTTCCTGACAATATATCTGGTTGCTTAATTAATAGTGGTGCACTGGTGATGCATCTCCATAATGACGGACTTACAACCGCCATGGGTAATTATGTATCTATCAGCCTTACAAGCCTCATCTGCAAAGACATGGAATGTATTATAACTGCATTCGTAAACTGTGGTACCAAGAACCTTTTCAGATATGACTTCCAACCTGTTTGGTTTTGTACAGGGTAGGTCTTGCCTAGTCTGGTAAACTTCTTCAAAAGTGTTACTCAAGTCACATGTGGTGGTCCTGCGGTGCATGGTGCATATCTTGACCTGGCCAAGACCTTGGACACCATTCCCCATCCTGGCATAATGAATAAGGTAATTACTTTATAAAAGGCCAATATGTAGTAAGCTTGATTGCAAATTGGCTCAAAGACAGAACCCACATAATGTAGGCTGCAAATGCCTTATCAAAAATATTACAAACTAGAGCCATCTCTCAGGTCTGTGACTTTTCCATTTTACTAGTTACTTCTCAGATGTCCAAGCCAGGCTAACAAAGTTTGCAGATGACTCAGGCCTTCCAGAATGAACATTCCCCTGGATGGGTATAATAAAAATGGGCTCAAATTAAATTATAAAAAATGCAGCATCATCCCTTCTTAGATAACCCCTTCCCTCATCATATTTACTGCATATGCAAGGAACTACTGCAAAATAAAATGAAGTCAGGGATCTAGGTAAATGGGTTGATAGCTCCCTCTCTTTGATCATCATGTGACAAAAGTCATCAGGAAATCATTTATTTAGCCAACCAGTTGCCTAAAGAATATTATAAATGGCTAAAGAGACATTTGCTGTCTTACATTCAACATTGATCAGGGAAGTTATTGAGTACAGCTCCCCCTTTGGGATGTATCTCACTTAACATATTTAAAATGGTTAGAAAGACACACCCAAAGGTAATGGACTAAAAAAAGGTTACAGGCCTGAAGTCCCCAAGTTGTCAAAAACGGGTGGAAGATTTATCCCTTTATTCAGTGCCTTACAGACTTTTGAGGGTTAGATCCCAGTCTCACTTACATACATATGTAACAACAATAAGGATCTAGGGGATGGGTTTGGTGTTACGGCCTTGGGCAAGGATAAGAGGTTCATAATACTAATAAATGCTGCTACTAAATACAGATTTACCAAAACCCTTTTCAAAAAATCATATCGGACCATGAACAAACAAATTGCATGTGTGCTTTAAATGAGAACTCTGGTATCACGATGGGTAATATAAACTCACCTAAGACCAACTGGGATGGTATTGTTCCTTCATTTTCAAATAAACTCATTTTCACAAGACATTTACAAGAAAATAAGTACAACAATTATATCAGTGCCCACTAGACTAAAAAAATTGTTGATGTTGTTTGTATTCTGACTATGATGATGATTTTTCATTTGATATGTTCTACCTGTGGCTAACTGTGACCCCTCCACAGCTCATGCAAATGCTATTTTAAATTATCATCAGAAATTGTTAATGGAGTATGCAACAAACTGTAGGACAATTACTAATTCTGAGCAGCTCTCTAAAGTTTTGGATGATATACCCTGAAATTTACTTTTAAAGGGGAAGGAGCTTGATTCGTTTGTCTGTTTGCTAATGAGGTTAGAGCACTGATCCACACTGACATTTTTCAGGCTCAGTCAGAAATTCTGTCTTCCTCAGAGCCACACACCATACAAATTGAGGTCGGGGGGGTCAAACCCTGACTAAAGCAAACAGTTCAACAGGTGTGTGTGTGTCTCATTTCTTTAAAAAAAAAGAACGTTCCCTCAACTCCTAAAGCAATATGGCTAACAAATAAGAAGTCGTCAACCAACTGGAATATTAAGTAAAACAGGACAATTCAGTAGAACTAATAAATGAAACACTGTAAAAATTACCAAACACTGGAAAATAATACATAGTAATGAAGACATTAGGCCCATTCAGTAAGCATTTACATCTTAAGACTTCTTCAGACTGAATAAGCCACATAAAACAAATTATATATACCATGTGAGTGAGTGAGCAAGTGTAATGTCTAATTTTTTTTCTTTTTAAATAAACGTTAAAATTCTCCCTATCATTTAGCTCAGGAGGGCTGCGGGCTTACAATTTCATCTGCCAGAAATATTCCTTCCAGTCCAATTCATTTTCTGCATCAAACATTTTACTTAAATGCAGAAATAGATTACTCAAAATAAAAAACACTAGCAATAGGAAAGAAAGAGAATGATTAATAGAGAGAGAGTCAACTAGCTTAACAGAAATCACAAAAATTCATGACAGAAAAACATAAACTGTACTGGGAGAACCTCATTAAGGAGGCCAAAAAGGCCTATTTAAATTACATTAGAGATAGCAGGAAGCAAGAACAGCAGATAGTAAGATTTGTTACAAATGACTGGGTATTTGGTGATAAGAATTAGATTACACATCCATTCGGCATCTACTTTTCCAAGTCCTGTGAGTCTATTGTGGAAATGAGTATGCTACATATTTTAGTCCTAGGAAGTCCATTAACAGATGTATCCTTTGAAAGGACACATTAGTGCCTTGCTGGGTAACCAAGGGGATTATAAAGAAGCAATGGGACAGAATTATTGGCTCCATCTACCTTCCTCCTGGTAACAATCTGCTCATTCTTGAAAACATCCTATCCTGGTTCTCACACAGAATACCATATGGGACACATACCCTTGGTGATGTCAACATTGATTGGTCCAAACTAACAACCGACTCCCCCCAACTCAGTATCCACCTACATGGCTTCCACCAACTTATAACATCTCCCACTCACTTCCATAAAAATTCCACTTCCAGCTCCATCATAGACTGGATCCATACCAACTCCCCCCACCAATACCACAATCCCACCACCTTACCTGACTCCCTCAGTGATCATCTCCCTACCACCATCTTAAGACACTACTCACATATTCCTAAACCTCACCTTATCAAAGACTGTTGAAAACTATCGACTTTCAATTCATCCTAATTTAACTCCATTCTCCACAACATAGATAGGTCCATCCTAAAACACCTCCCCCTAAATGATGCTGTAAGCACTTTCAATAGCATCTTCATGAATACTCTAAACTCCTTAGCTCCTTCTAGGAAGATCAGAGTGAAAATCAAACCATGCTCCCTGGCTCTCCAAAGAGACTAGGTCCCTTATGAAACAAACAGATCATGTTTGGAAAATCTGGACTAAAACTAAACCACCACCCTTTCTTGAAAAATACAAGTAACTGAGGAACCTTGCAAAAAAAAAATATACAACTAATGACAAAAAGTTATACTATAGCTTTGCTCAGCATAACAACAAATCCAGTCCTCGAAAATTTTGGTCAACTCTCAACAAAATCCTCGATCCTGGAAAGCCCTCTAATCCCTCCCCATACCCTAACACTTCCTCTCAGGAAATAGCTACCCTCCTGAATAAACACTCTCTTCCATCCAAAATCTGGTAACCTCTAAGCCAAACTCTACTCGACACCCACCCCTCCAAGTCCCAGTAACACAACTTTGTTTTCTTTTGAGTCAGTTCCCATTACTTACATCAAATCTCTACTACTCAAGCTAAAATCTTGCTCCTCTTCCACTGACAATCTCCTACATTCCTCAAACTTGCTGCTGACTCAACTGCCTATCCTATATCTATACTAATTAATCAGTCTATTCTGGAATCAACTGTCCCCACCCTTTGGAAATCTTTCGTCACTATCCATCTTCATAAAGGTGGAAACTCCACTCACCCCTCAAACTATCGACCATTGCCATTCTGTCCCCCCTCTCCAAGATATTAGAAAAATGTATTCACTCACAGCTTCTCAATCACCTCCTCACACACCACTTACTTACCCCTACCCAACATGGATTTCGTCCTCACCACAACACCACCACTGCCCTCCTCTCCATCACTCATATAATTGCAGAGGCCCTAGACAACAAACTCATTTCCTGTCTCTTCCTAAATCTCTCCAAAGCCTTCGATACTGTCTCTCATCCTCTACTACTATCCAAACTTGCAAATCTCCACCTATCCCCCTCCGCACTTGCCTGGTTTAATAGTTACCTATCTGTCAGGGAACAATCTATCAAATAACTCTCATCCTCCTCACCTTTCCTTCCCATCTCCACTGGTGTTCCGCAAGGCTCCATCTTGGGACCCCTTTTGTTTAACATCTTCACCAATGATCTTTACACTGATGCAAAGAATCCTCCCTTATTCAGTATGCCGACGACTCCACACTTATATCCATCTCAAATAACATTCCTGAACTACACTCCCCTGACACAACTGGCCCTACTGTCCACTGAACAATGGCTCTCTCACAACCTATTGATCCTAAAGACCAAACTTCTACTTTTCCTTCCCCATTCTCTTTCTCATCACAAAACCTCATTTTTTATTACATCTTCTATAAATACAACTATCCAACCTGACACCCACACAAAATCCTAGGGGTCATTATCGATGACGAACTAAAGTTCAACCTACACATACTTTAATGTATAAAAAAACATACCAGAAACTAGGTCTGCTATATCGGAACAAAAAATTCCTAATCCCTGAACCTAGACTTACCCTGGGCCAGGCACTCCTCCTCCCCCCAGTTCTTACCAATATCTAGGCCTCCACTCTAAACAAACTCCAACAGATTTATCATAAAATACCCAGATTCATTACTAACTCCCCATACAACTCACACCACTGCATTTCTTTAAACTCTCTTCAATGGCTTGAACTTCCCCAGTTTCTGCTATCTTATCAGTTTCATATGCTACACACTATTCTTTATAAACCCTCCTTCTGTCCCATCTCTATCTTCCTTAGTCTCCATTTACATCCCATCCCAGACTCTCCGTACTTCTAACCAACAATTACTTGATATCTACCACCAAAAAAAGGTCAGTAGGCAAACTACTCTACAAACACTCCCTTGCCCATGCTTGGAACAAACTTCCCCTTGACTTACGTTCAATCTCCCACACCTTACACTTTAAAAATGACCTAAAAGCTTATTTTCTCAATTCCAGAATCTGCCCTTGCCATGACCCTACCTAGTCTTCCTTCCCTTTATGTACCCTCAAAAGGACCATACTTAGTACCTCATTACACCTCTCTCTCCAATGTGTCTACTATGCTTTTGCATAATTTTATACAAACAAAAAAAATGTTATTGTTGACCTATTGAACTATATCAATGTAAAATTGTTACTTAGCTTCTTTTTAATGCAACTTTAACTTTATGCATGTAACCCAACATATGTGAATCTTTTTGCTATAACTGCTATTATATCAATATTGTTTAAAATTGTACTTGTTTAAAATGTACTACTGGAGCTTTTCTCCTCGGATCTCCACTGAAAATGGGCCACAAGCTCAGTTGGACAAACCCGGTTAACAAATGTAAATAAATAAATAAATAATATTTTCAACAGTAACCTCAAGGCAAATGAGCACTACTTATTAAACTTGTATTAAACATACTGTAGACTTAGTTATGATGAAAATCCCTAAGACAGGAAATTGCCATTAACTCATTCAGGCCTGTGGTGCCGCTTTTGAATACTTCCAGTTAACACCCATAGCTCCTTATGGAGTCCAGACTTTTTGTGGTCTGGCTCCTTTAACTAAGGGACTTACCAGCTAATAACAGGCAATATTAGAAAGGGCAAAGAGTTATAACCAAATTACACTAAGATTTTTGATCTGAAATGTCCTGCAGTACAGAAAATCAATAATTTGCAAATTATTCATATTTATGTTCATATTTCTAAAACTGAGACACATACATGCTGTGATAATTTGAGGTAGAGCCAGTTATGCCAGAGTGAAGAGCAGTGCATGTGTAACATATGGCATCATAGCCAGCTGGAGTTTTGTAAAGAATTTTATGTCACAGCGGGCCCTGCTGGACAGAAAAGAAATATACATGTATGTTAGGCTGTACTGTGGTAACTGCTGAAATGTATATATGTTAGAAGATGCTGGAAGGGAAAGGGTTATGTTCAGCCCAGTTTATCTTAAGAAAAACAGCTTGAAATTAAATGACTTGGTTTAGGCCATAAAGATTTTATCTCACAGGCCTGAATGTCTGGTCTGGGATCCTGCTCCTATTGTCCTTAGTGGTGAACTAATTGCTACCCTTGGGTGCCAGAGAATGGCTGGTTATTGTCTACAAGAAGGATGAAAGTATTGGTATTGTTTTACAGCCTCCAGATGTTTAGCAAAGCTCTAGGTGTGCATTTTGGTACATCTATGATATATTCCGGTTTAGCTTCTAGTTGGGGGGGGGGTTGTGGGAACCACAGAATCAGGTGACCAGAAGTGATGTCATTCTATAGCCACCGAAATTATTTTAGACATTGAGAGATGTGATAGTGACACTCAGCATCCTGTTATCGGGACTGACATAAGACAATCATCCACTTAATATTGTCTTGATTTAGTAAATAACCAGGGAATTGTAATTCTTCAGTCAGGAAAATAGTGAGATTAGCTAAAAATATTACTTTTCTGTATCTGTCAGTCTCTTTCCATCTGTGGCATTTTTTATATTTCCTGTGAACTAAACTCTGGTGTTTATTGTAAATAGATCTTTAGTATTTTCATGTTTTCTATTTTATTTTATTATTAAATATACTTAAAACTTTCACTGTGACTGGTCTTTTAGAAAACAGTTTAACATTTGTGAGCAATTGCATTTATTTGGTGTCGACTTCATGCTCAAGAAAGTCTTGCTGCTTGGTTAACATCACTATTTGTCTCAGTATTAATTTTACAGAGAGCAATTGGGTACCCTGGCAAGAGCAATAAAGTAGCTGGCTGGTGGCAGTGAATATATCTTATAAGAGGTAGAATTATCCGGTAAATTTGTGCCAGCTTTTCGTGTGTGTGTGTGTGTAAAAATCAAATCTCAATGTGTGGGTTTGTGTGTCAGCTACATGGAACATGGACACACAGCACTGATTTATGCAGACAGAAAGGCGGAGTCTTATTTGAGGCCTGGAGGTGAAGTCTAACCCCAGGTCTGGAGTGTGCTCCCTGTGTGCTCTTAAGGGGAAATTGTGCTTGGTTCAGAGAACTGCATCTGAAAATATTCTGCATATCCATTTTTATTCTAAGCTAATGTTCCCCACCAGTGTCAGTGGTGAGGATTGAGCCTCCTTGATTACTTGCCCAGAGAAGGAAAGTACACATGCTATTCAAGGGTATGGTGTGAAATGTCATGTAGGGAGACAGAAAGATTATCTATGTCCATTTATATTTATATCACACACTACTGGAGATAATGCTCTGTGTTTATTACCATATGAACAATATTTTCATATGTACTTAGTTATTGTTGTCGAAACCAGCAATGGATATTCACACATCTTGAGAGATACCGATTGGTATTTATATTGCTAATTATAGAATTGCACACGTTTTCATATTTCTGTAAATATATCAAAAATGCATTCACAGAAAAATGTATTGCTGTCATATGAAAGCTTATGTCTGGGTAACAAACATTTTCTAACACTATATATCTAGGTTGTTCAATTCCTAAGACAATTTGTGAAACTTTAGAATACAGAATTCTGTGTTTGTGTATATTGTAATATATTATAGTATTTATGGAAAGACTATGAATGCACTCTTACCAATAACACTATTAGTACAGTTTTAATAGCTTTTATTTTTCACAAAATATTTATCTTGTGCTTGGTTGATTTTTCAGAAAATGCTCTAGAATGCAAGGTTATATGTAGGCTGCATGAGGTGTGACATTCCACACCACATAGGTGTTAATGAGGGGCAAGGGCCTCTCATACTTTCTTTCAGAGTTTTTATAAAGCAGTCTGTTTTCTAATGCTGGGAAAAATAATGAGAAAAAATGTAAAAATACCATTGAACTGAAAGGTCTGAGGACAGACCAAGTTACAAAAATTAGGTTTGTCTGATATGCTGGTCAAATGACTTGCCGATCAATGCCAAATATGCGATAGCAGATAGAATACATGAATCAGGAGGGCAGTAATGCGGGCCGTGGTCAGAGAATGCCTCAAGGGACACTACTTGGCATTTGTATGATCTGATAGACCTGAAAAATTATTAAAAAGTACCAAGGATCATCTAACATACAAAATAGCTTACACAATGAAACAAATAGCCTGACTTAAATAGTATACAATACTAAATATTGGGAAAAATAACGATATTTAGTTAAAATGAGACTGACAATGTGTGTTTTGTTTTAAACTGGGCTATTAAAGGCATTGATTTGTATTCTAACTGCTTACATATTAAACTTCTAAGCCCATGCTAAATTATAAAAGAATGTAGCATTTTAATCACATGTATTCAAAAGATTATAAAAATGAAAAGAAACCAAAGATATTAAAAGTGTATTTTCTGGTTTAACAAGCCTAAAACTAATATATGAATGTCTTCTGGCATCCCTTTTTACAAAGAGATATCATTCAAAAATTAGAACATGTTCAAATGAGAATTTATCAATCTG
Source organism: Protopterus annectens (assembly GCF_019279795.1). NCBI lineage: Eukaryota > Metazoa > Chordata > Ceratodontiformes > Protopteridae > Protopterus > Protopterus annectens. The sequence continues at coordinate 143,963,806 of NC_056749.1, read as the reverse complement.
GAATAAGAATAGCGACTACAATATTTACGATAATATTTTATTAAACATTCACAAAAATGCATAATTATTCCAATACATAAGAAAAATAAAAACTGATTTTTATGGGAATATTTGGATTTAAAGTAACAGGGAGGACAGAAGTCGTTACAGGTTATTGACATTAATGATTAGGAAGAATAGAACCACTTTTTTTTTCAGAAGGAGGCCACCAAGTGGAATACTTTAACAAATAAACAAAATTGTAAATTTTATAATCTCTAAATAGGTTAACAGAAGGTTATGAATCAATGTTATCAGGATTAGAAAAGTGAGAAGGCCATGGTTCCAAAAGCCTGTAATGTAAGGTACTTGTTAATCTCTAAACTCTGCTCTGAGTGACTGGAGACTGATAAAGGTGAAGGCTGATGTTCATCTGGAATACTGTTAGCTTTCATCCTCATGAAACAGTTTTGGGTGTGTGAAGAGTAGATGTTAAGGGGGGTGAGGTGAAGTTCTGTGACCTTCTGCTATAAGAGTGTATAATCTAGGTTCAGGACATATACAAGTGATGGGCATCCTGTCCACTGAGACAGGTACAGTAACATGTTCTGGGCAGCTCTGGATGGAGGAGTTACCCTGAGAAATATTCACCATAAAAGAGTACTGGGATGGACAGTGACATCACCATGTGACAAGTGGGAGGATCTATTGGGAGTTTCATTTAAATGATGAAAACAAGAAATGAGTTATTTTGATAGTTACTTCAGCTACAACATTTTAAGCTGTACTGATATCTTGGTACGGTGCATTCACTAGTTTTTGTCAATTTGTTTTCAAAAGACGCAGACAGTGGTTTTAGCTGCCACTGGAATCAGACTGATGTACACTTTTTGGAGACTATAATAAGCTGTACAGCCATTTGAAGAAAGATTTACAGGCTCATTTTAGCTTCTTGGGGAAAGTGGGGAAGTTAAATATCTGGATGCATTCCTGCTGAGGCCTTATGCTAAACAGTACTATAAGAATCAGGAGTCCTATTTGCTGACAGTAGTAATTTTGTTGCAAACAAGTTTATAAATAGGAAATGGAATGGGTAGGACCTCCAGTTAGAGGAAGCTTGGTATAATATTATACTTGGTTCTTATTTTTACTGTAAAAAATAACCATGAATATAATAAGACAACAACATACTAATGTTAAGTCTAACATCGGTCACTGAAGTGCAATTAGAAATAAAACGTATGGTTCAACAAGATGCTTAAATAAAGACGAATTTTAAATGGACAAGATAAATAACCTTCTGAAATAAATAGATATTTATGGACCATTTAAACTGCTCTATTAATAGTCCAGACTTTGAAAGTCAAGATTTATCCCAAACAGAATCAGATTAGGTGCTTTGGCTCCCTTTTGAGAATGTCCATGGGTGCCTCACTACAGGAGGTGGACCACGCATTTCCCACTAGGGGGAAGCCGTGGGGCGACTTGAGACATGCTGAAAGGATTATATCGTTTAGCTTACCTTGGAATATATAGGAATCCCTCAAATTAAGCTGGATACTGTTGATTGGGATATGGAAGTCTAATTCACTCTGCTCAGCTTGTTAATACAAGGACAAGAGGTTGAGAAAATAATTATATTAATAATGATTTTTGCAAGTCAAATGATTAAAGATGATTTCTGGTTAATAAGGCAAGTCAGGGGAAGATTAGTATGTATATAAAGGAGTTAGTAATGTATGTAGATAATGTAAGTAAACTTGGGTAGTGTTCATAGCCGGCCTTAGGCATAGGCCAACTAAGCAGCCACCTAGGGTGCCTCTTTAGTTGGGGCACTTTTCCAGTATTTATTTTGTGTAGGTAGACCAGGATGGGGGCACTGGGTGGTGTGGTGGGGGGTGCCGTGGTGCCCTTTTGCCTAGGGCACCTGTTGACCCAAGGCCACTCCTAGTAGTGTTAATTATGAGACTCTTGTTATGCTCCCCTCACGCTGAACCTGACTGCTACAACCTCACGCTGAACCTGACTGCTACAACCTATCTCATTTTACTTTGCCAGCATCCACTACCATGCCATTCCAACTGTCTTTTCTGGTGATCCCAGGCATGCCCTTGTACCAGGTAGCTTTAGCTAGCCACTTATACCTAGGACTGGGAGCAGGACATAGGTTGATGAAGCAAAATAAACATCCAGGAGCTACGAAGGCACACTGGATGTTAAAGGATCCAGTCTTAGGGAACTTATTCTACAACATCCTCTTATTATTCCTATTGCTGTGTCTTATGAGGCTTTGGGTATATAAAGGTAAGGAGGGTAGGGACAGAAGGGCAGTTATGTATGGGTAGGTATTAAGCCACATTGCAGACTAGAGAAGTACATAAACTTTGTTAAATGGACCAGCAATTGCTAGGATATTGACATGTATTGAACATATGACGACAAATAAGGTCATGTTTGACTCAGTCAGCAGGCAGCACTGAAGTCTGGGAAGCCACAAATGAGAATAAGCAGAAATACAAATCATCAAGATGTGCTGCTGATAGCAAGCATGAAGCCTTCCCAACTATGCTATCTTAAATTATATAGGGATCATACACAGTCGACTCTTTCTCAGGCGAGTGAGGTTTGCAGGATGAATGAATTAGCAACATCTAGGTAATAATGCAAAAAAGTATAAGGCAATTCTTACAGGCAGAACAAATACGGCCCTAGAAATGACAGGGAAAAAAATGGTCATTGTGTCAGAATTTTCCACAGCTGTAGTGCAATGAGAAAAGGCAGTAAAAAACAACCAGCAACATGTTGAAATACAGACCATGGTGAATGGATTCAGGGTCTGATGTTATTCTTCATTTAAGAGAAAAAAAAGCTGAAAACTGGAATCCACAAACAATTCCACCAAGGTTCTTGTCATAAAAGGAAGCCAAACTCTGAAGTAAAAATATATTCCTTTATTGAAACAAAAATAATGGATAGCGCTTTTGTTTAATGTACTATTAAACTTCATCAGACACCTCATTAAATTAAATCACTTCTCTAAACCTTAAATATTCTAATAAAACATAGTATTGGCTGAAAATCATTTTTTTAAAGAATTCAACAAGCTAGTGCCTCTATGCCTGCCTACACACAAAAAAAATAATAATAAATGTTATATGACGCCTGTCTAAAAAGCATATAAAACATTTATATATATATATATATATATATATATATATATATATATATATATATATATATATATATATATATAAAACAAACCCATATATATTATACTAAAACCTTCTTCCTTTCAAGTGCTTTTAATTTTAATATAGGTGAAATGGAACTACGTTTATTGATGCCCAGCCAACTGTCCGCCTGTAGGCGAATTTGCCACCGAGTTCACTTATTTCTCATAACAGCCCCCATGGCTCATCATCGATGTTAACCTGATCTAGTGCTACAAAAGAGAACTGGTGGTTAAGGTTAACACTAACATGTTTGGCCAAGGCGTTATTCCAGTTATTCTTTCTTACTGGTATTCATGCTCATAAATTCTTTGAATTTTCTCTCAGTTTTTCCAATATAAAAACTTGGGCATGAATCACATATGGTCAAGTATACTGCTGCCCTAGAGTTGCACGTACATTTGCCTTTTATTTGATATCTTATTTCTTACGGCAAAACTATCCGTTACTTGAACCATGTGGCATCATGCACAAGCTCCACACTTAAATGTCCCTTGTTTGTTGCCTGTGGGAATAGATTGCCTATTTTTAAGTAGGCCTTTCCATAGCCTGCTCTCCAGTATCCTGCTGTACTCCTACGGTCGTATTATTTTCCATGATGTTTGAATCAACTGGATTTCCTATTGCTGAAGAGGGGAAAATGTTCCCACACAAAATTGGTTGAAAATGACCACTCATTCTTTTTGTTATAACTTCTGAGGTTAAATCATCTACCAAATCGATGGGATATCCCCTTTTGAGAAACATTGAGTATAAAATACTACACTTGTCTAGGAAATCTTCGTGCTTTGGGACCATTCGGGAAGCTGCCCTTAACAACAGATCTTTTTGGATGGAATGGGTGAGAACTACTAAAATGCAGGGAAGAGTTTGAATACATTACTTTCCTGTGAATTTTAGCTAGGTATTTAGAATTAGAGTCATCTTTAAATAAATGAACAATCTGTTTCATGTGGATCAACCTTCCACATGAATTTCAGGAAAGAAGTCGTCTGGTTAATGTAGGATAAAAACGCATCCAACTCAAGTGATGGTCCTTTCCATATGATACATATGTCATCCTGAAATCTTTGATACAATCTAATGTGGGTGTTAAATCCAGACTGTAAGACAAAATGTCTCTCCCAGTAAGCCATCACTGGATTTGCATAGGCTCCACCATACGGTGAGCCCATGGCTATACCTTTTTTCTGCAAGTAGTACTTGTTGTCAAAGGAGATATAATTGTCAAGTACAACTCAACTTCTAATGTAAGAGTTATGGTATTGTGTGGTATCCTATGTTCCAACATCATATCATTCACCCATTCTAAACCTGTATCCTGCAGGATAACAGTATTAAGGTCACTGACGTTTATGGTAATCAAAATATCACTGGAATTGTAAGTAATTCTATTTACATGTTCTAGAAAACTCCATGAATCTTTACAGATTTGGACCTCTTTTTTTATTTTCTTTAACTCATAGTCCAAATACTGCGCACGTGCTGATGTAATGGAATCACTTCCATCTACTAGAGGTCTCATGGGAGGATTGTGAATCCTCTTGTGAATTTTGGGAATACCAAAAAACACAGGTACCCTTGGAGTTATGTTCAAATAGTTGTAAAGATGAATATCAATTCTTCTCTCTAAAATTATATCAGTTAACTGAGCAAAAATCCTTCTGTATGCTCCATTCAATTAATTTAGAGAGACTTCATCATATGTGTCGGTGTGTAATAAATCAAGCAGTTTTTCATTATAAGTGTCCAAACTTTATCACCGCCCCAACCCCCTTATCTGGTTTCATCACTCTTATACTCACTCTCTGCAATTTCTCTAAGATAACCACCTCATTTTCTTTTAAGTTGTTATGAAACCTATTCTTGTTTTTTTGTAAGCTCTTCAAATCTAATTCACATAGTTTTTCATACATAAGTTTGGGGTGGAGGGGAGGATTATATGTTGAAATAATACTCCATGTATTTTCATTGCATCCATAGACATTATTGTGGTCTATTAATGAAAAGTTAAATTTTCTCAAGTATAGCTAGTCTAGGACAGTGTTTGTGAAATCAAAAGGTTTGAAAGGAACAAAAGTCATACCCTTGACTAATACATTAGCAACATCAGCATCAATATTCACATTTGAAAAGTTGTAAACTTTGAAGTCATTTTGGTCATTAGAAATAATAGTACATTTGTTTAGTATGTTTTCATTATATACACATTTTCCCCTTGTATGCATGTCCCCAATAAACAAATCATTGTTCAAACAATGGTATGTTGGATCAATTATGTCCTCCAGTTTTTGTTCTTGGGACTGGCCCCTTGAAACCCCGCCTGTGGCATGGGTGTGGTTTGAGACTCTGCTCTATTTCTGATTCTTTCCGATCTCCTTAACTCAGGGTATTGTGTGTCATAGTTTACAATGACTTTGTTATCTCCCATGTCCTCACTCACACCAACTTCTGTGGTAGTTTCATAATTACCAATTATAATATTTCTACAGTTGTTAACATATTTGCATTTTTTTGGGGAGCCAGGAGGTTTTGGATAAGCCAGACCATTTGCATAATCATTAATGCCTCTATGTAATTTATTACTTTTTCCAGTTTTTAGTTTCTATATAGTGATCTATACTGTTGTAAATCCTGAGATACTCAAACTTGAAATGCTCATAAGAAACATCCTCTCTTATGGTTAAATCTAAAGCAGTTAACTCCTTGCTTAATCACTTGGTGTCCTTATCATTGTGTTTAATCAAAAGTTCGAGTAACTCTAATCCAAACTTATCAAACATTTTTAATAACTCAAATGTGCAGTACTGAATTGATAAGCCCCACTGGAAATTTCCATAAACGCAGTCCCTTGGGAATGATTTTTAATTTTATACATTCCTGAAGGTAATGCGTTTTCTAGCTGTAACCTTCTACATCTCATTACTTTTTGATCATATTCATTCAGCTTACCCTCAGCTGTTGGATCAGTCATGTGTTTGAGTGAGGGAAAAAGAAAAACTAGATTCCAAAGAGTCGCTTAGTTGGGGAATGTCCCTTCTAGTAGCAAATGCTACTTCCCTTCTATTATTCTCTATATGTCCACCTCCTGGCCTGGAAATGTTCAAGCAAGAGTCCTTTTGGCCATTTCCAACTGGAGGCCAAAGTGTATGCTGTATGTTAGGCTGGTCATCTGAGACGAGGCATAACGGCGTTGTATTAAGGTGAGTGAGGTTTGCAGGATGAATGAATTAGCAACACCTAGGCATTAATGCAAAAACGTATAAGGCAATTCTTACAGGGTACTCCAGGCAGAACAAATATGGCCCTTGAAATGACGGGAAAAATGGTCATTGTGTCAATTTTCTCCAGGTGTAATGCAATGAGAAAAGGCAGTAAAAAACAGCCAGCAACATGTTGAAATACAGACCATGGTGAATGGATTCAGGGTCTGATGTCATTCTTCATTTGTACTGGGCCTTGGTACAGTTGCATCTAGAATTTGATACCTTCTTCTATCAGACATATGGAGAAAGACAAACTAGGATAGTGAAAAGCATACAACACAGAGTATCCAAACAGTGAGGGGAAATGAGATATCAGAAGCAACTTGGTTTGGCATGAATGTAATAGAGGAAAGAATACAGAAAGATGGCATGGCATATTTCAGATTTGGTGGTTAAACAAATAAAGTTCAGAAGAAATGACAAAAAGGAGGTTGTGTCAAACGGATGAAAGAGCAATTCAAACCTGGCTTAATGAATTTGGAAAGAACCCCACCACTGGCAGGAAAAGTAGCAAATAAATGGGAATGCTGCTGCAATGCAGAAAAATGTAGTTCAGAGACCTGTAATTGCAGACTAATATTATGTCATCACCTTTAAATATCAGAAATGCAAAGCAGCACTTTCCTGTGGCAGTCACCATTGGGTGCCCATGTATTGCACTGGCATAGGTGCCCTCCCCATTCACCTTTTCCAAACATGTAAATTATATACAAGGGGGCTAGTGATTGGATCATATGAGTGTTGGGTCAGCAGCTGCCTAGATGATTGCATATGGACAAGATTGCACAAATCCAGGGAGGGTATGAAATTTGCCTTTATCACATGTTTGTGCAATCTCAAAGTTAGCATATATAATTAGCATGGGGTGTGGAAAGTACAGCCCCCCCCCCGACATGAGGGGAGGAGAAACAGGTGGTTTACCTCAAAAAAACAATATTTTTATTTTCTTTCTAAAGTTACATGCTGCATGTGCAAAGGGTGGCGGAGTACTGTGCCATTTAGTTTGTTTTCAACCTTTTGCAGTAGATACTTTCCATCCCTGGTGTAGCGTCTTAATTTTGTTCCTGCCTTTAATTCATAAATCCAATAATGCCGAAGTGTCTCACTCTTCTTCTTGTTCACAAAGTACATGATAATGCAAGATTTGTAACTCTTACTAGGTTTTTCAATGAGTCCAAATAACGGGTCAAAATTTTTCCAGCTCCATATTGAAATGTTGGCACTCAAAATGCTGATCACTGATGAGCCTGGAGGGAAGGGTCAGAGGAGAGGATTGAAAACACAGGAGAAGAATGAATTCTGAAAATTGCTCTTCTCCTTTAAACTTCTTTTGGCAGGGTGGGGCAAACCACCACTATACCTCCCGCCAAACATACATTATGTATTTCAGTTCTGAGATGGCTGCACCTCAAAAAATGAAAATACTCTGAGAAATGGCATTTCAGAATTAGTACATAAAAGTCCATTTTATGGCTGTTCAGTCTCTGTATTTGTACTTGTGGGCCCTGACATTTCAAATGGCTGCCAATTCGATGTCCACTAGTGTTCCGCCTGGCTTTGTTCTGAAGCCTTCCCTCCCTGAGATGTACCTCTCTGGACTACATGAAGAGAGACAGAGGAGCTCTCTGATCATGTAGCCCAGGCCAGTATGACCCTGACCTTGAGTAGCATCTTACCCTCACCAAGAATGATGCCACAGTATAAAAACAAAATGATCAATTTTAACAATTGGCTGAAGTATTGGTGTCATTCAAAGGGGATCCAGTGTCTGTCAGCCTGGGATGACATGCTCAACAAGCCACGTTGCTTTGCTATGGACGGTTTGCACCCATCACCCCTGGGCTTTTGAATACTGGCTAAGGCTCTTGCCACCCCCATAGTGCCTTTTTTAGGCAAGGCCCAAAAGACAAACCCACCTCCATAGACAACACAAGGAAAAAGAAACTAAGGGTAATGCTGCTCAACGCCAGAAGTCTAAACCTCAAGATGCACACACTCGAGGCTCTCCTCAGTATGGAGAATATCGATATCTGTGCAGTAACAGAAACCTGGTTCAAGGCTCCCAAGAGCACCCCAGCACTACTACCAGGTTATACCTCATACCATGCTTTTTGGCCCCAAAACTCGGACCGAACCACAAAAGGAGGGGGAGTATCGATATTCATCAAATATACCCACACCTCCAGGTTAGTGGCACTGCACAAAACATCGGAGACCATCCATGTGCAAATAACAGTGGGCAAAACTGCCTTTCAGTTTGTAGCCTGCTACAGACCACCCTCCCAAACTCAGGAACCCCACTCGGCTTTCCTGAGAACACTGGAGAATATGAAGGTCTCTCCAAACACCATTATATTGGGTGACTTCAACTACCCAAACATAGACTGGGAGCACTACTCAAGCCCAAACACCCTCGCCCAACGGTTCCTAGAATTTATAAACTCAAATGCTATGGAACAACTGGTCACCACTCCCACAAGAGGGGAAAACATATTGGACCTGATCATCGCCAACATGGGGACTCTATGTTCCATACCAGAGGTATACCCCTCATTGGTAAGATCTGACCATAAATTAATCTCACTGGACATCCATATCCCATCCCCACCCCCAGCCAAGGAAACCATGGTGAAGAACTTCTCAAAAGAAAACTTCACACTTCCCAAAACCGAGGTGGAATCCTTCAAAGCCCCCGGGCCAGTGGAAAATACGGCCCAAACCGCAGAATCCTTTACAAACGCATTTTATGGACACCTACAGGAATGAATGGATTATGCTATCCCAAATAAAACCAAGACTCACTCCTCCAAAGGCAGGAGACCTGTCTGGTGGACCCCAGCCATAAATAAGCTATACAACAGGAGGAGGAAGCCACTACATGATCGAGCAAAATCCCAAAAAGGGAAGGCATCTCTGATCAGTACTAGCAAGAAACTACGAACCCTCATAAAATCATCTAAGGCCAGCTTCGAAAGAAAAATTGCACAAGATGCTAAAGATAATCACAAGGCCTTCTTTAGTTATGTCAGGAACCTGGGTGGCAACTCCCAGATATGCTCTGAGTTAGTGCAAAATGAGAAAAAAATACACTGAACCCACAGACATTGCCAACATCCTGGCAGACAGGTTCAGTGCAAACACCCCCCTTCCCCTTTCCCCCAAAAGAGCAAATTTTTATTTTATTTATTTTATTTTATTTTACATTTGTTGACCGGGCTAGTCTAGCTGGAATTATTTCCATTTTCAGTAGAGGCCCGGGGAGAAAAGCTCCAGAAGATATACAAAAACATACATTTGAAGTAATATACAAGAAAATTACCAGGATAAATGGAGAGACAATAAAACAAAGTTAGTATACAAAAACTATTTACAAGTGGGAAGAGATTTCATTTCCTATAAACAAACTAAAACTACTGAGAAGCATAAATCAGGGAAAGGTGGTAGGGAGAGGAAGTGGGAGAAAAAGTAAGAGTCTAGTAAAAAAAGAAAGGATATGAAAGGATTAAGCAAACTTTCAGAGAAGAGGGAGAGAAGTAAGTGAGAGAAGGGATAGTTGTTCAGCGAAGAGGGAGAGAGATATGGGGGTAATAAGGAGATAGAGTGGGGTAGAAGTTTAGTCAGGTTTAGTGCAGGAACAGAGCCAGTGGTTTTTCAAGTGTTCTTTTATTCTTTGTTTGAAGAGGGGCAATGATGAGATCAGTGTTATGTCACTGGGTAGTAGGTTCCAGTTCCTTCCTACTGTACTAGAAAAAAGAGAGTCACCAGCTGAGTTATTGGACTTTGTTAATTTAGCCTTTGTTAATTTTGTTAATTTGTCTATCCCAACAGAGTGTAGCCTCCCTGACATCATAGATTCACAGGTGAGAGCTGCCCTCTCCAAAGCAAAAAACACAGCATCAATGGGACCGGACGGTGTCCCGGGCTGCACCTTACATGAGCTCCAAGAAGAACTGAACCCTCACATAAAGTCACTGTTCAATCTCAGCCTTACTACAGGATATGTACCCAAGGAATGGCATACAGTAACAGTGGTCCCACTCCACAAAGGTGGTGCCACAACGGACCCCAGAAACTATCGCCCCATAAGCCTGACTAGCCTGGTCTGCAAAGCTATAGAGCGTATCATCATGGAACTCATAAACAAAGACATTGGGAACCTCCAAACACTGGATCCTACCCAATTCAGCTTTGTTAAGGGCAGATCTTGCCTCTTGAACCTGGTCGACTTCTTTGAAACAGTCACCAAGGCCATAGATGAAAGGAAGGTAGTCCACACAGCCTACCTGGACCTCGCAAAAGCCTTCGACACAATACCCCACTCGGGCATCATAAATAAGCTCACCAGCTTAAATATCAACCCCTATGTCACAACATGGGTTGCAAACTGGCTCAGGGATAGAACCCACATGGTCAGAATTGCAGGTGCCATGTCAGACTCTAAACCAGTTACAAATGGCGTCCCACAAGGCTCAGTCCTGGGACCTCTCTTGTTCAGTATATATTTCTCTGAGGTACAGGCTAACACGGGAGGACTATGGCTGACCAAGTTCGCAGATGACTGCAAACTGGGTGCCATAATCGACTTGCCGACTGCTACAAGCATCCTCCAAAAGGGTCTCACAGAGACGGATAACTGGTGCCAGAGCTATGGCCTAAAGCTAAACGCCAAAAAGTGCATAGTCATCCCCTTTGGAATAAACATATTACCACATAGGTGGTAATCCATTAAGTATGAAAGAAGTAATTAGGGATTTGGGGACCCAAGTAGACAGCAATCTCTCCTTTGACAATCATGTTGCCAAAGTGGTTAGAAAGACCTTCTATATAGCCCACCTTATCACAAAAGGGTTCACATCTAGATCAAGAAAGGTCATTGTGCCCCTCTACTCATCAGGCCCATAATTGAATACAATGCCCCATTTGGGATGTACCTTACCTGACACCTGCAGCAACTGGAAAGACCCCAAAAGTACCTCACCAAGAGGATCAAGGGACTCAAACAGATGCCCTACGCAGTTAGGCTAAAGAAACTCCAGCTCTACTCAGTTGCTTACCGCCTACTTAGAGGTGATCTGTGCCGGACGTATAAAGCCATGTCCAACCCAGAATTAATGGACATGCTCCACCTCAGGAAATCCAAATCCCTTAGAGCTACATGCTCCAGGGACTTAAACCTCAGCACAGAAATAAATAGGAAATGCTGGAGGGACAGATTCATATCCCAGAGGCTCCCCTCACTCTAGAACAAAATCCCAATCCATGTTAGGCAGAGCCCCTCAATGACCCTCTTCAAAAGAAATCTTGACGAGTGGATGGGAGATCTTCAGTTTACCCCTGGGATCTCTTCTGTGTCCATACTAGACAGAGGCACAGTAAACTAACCTTAAAAGGGCTATCTTCTGTGACCTACTATACAGAGGAACAGTCAACTAATCTAAAAGGGTGGCGAAAGCCAAACACACTCTGGCTAGGCTTATAAATGCCCTAGGGCAGATAGCCTAGTATCAACTTATGAACATGGATGCAACCCATTCCTCCCAAGTGTCCCTCATTGATTTTACAGAATATGTCTACAGTTGCCTGTCCTCATAAGTCACGGACCATCCGTTGCAGTCGGTGAATAATGCCAGAGAGGCATTCATACTTCTTCTTGTGTAAAAAATACAGTCTTAGTCTAACTCTTCAGTTAGCATGGAGGGTTAAGTCTCCTGCTTTCTTTGTCAAGGTGCAGAGTTTAAAACTGCTCCATCTTACTTTAACTTTTTATTTTCAAAGATTTAAACTAATATGCTACAACTATCCCTGGTTTCTAGTAGTACAGAGAGCTGTGTGTGAGTACTAACAGTACAGATTTGAATCGTTTTGACTGCCACCAAGTCATATTATACAAAAAGAGTATTCTTGGTGGCAAGGATTCTCCTCTCCCAATATATTGCAACATTTGTTCATTAGTCTAGGGGTGGGTGAAAGAAACCCCCACACACCCAAATACACACATTCATAATATCATGCATACACATTATACACATACAGCCCATTCACGTGATCTCAGACACACACACACCTTTCCTACCTATCTCCTAACCAATCCCTCCCACTTCATCCACCCAGGCAAACACACTGTATACACCCATACCCCCAAACTCACTCACCCCCCTCAGATACACCTGAGGCCATTTTGAATGCACTCACACAAGCAGCCACACAAATACACATGCAAATCCCTCCACCCCAACAGTACCTACCTGCTAAACTCCTCAACACACCTCTAATGAGATCTCACCCATTGGCAGCAATGAGTAAGTTTTGGTTATGGTCATTAACATGGCTGGATGAAGTAACTTGCACATCCAAGTGAGTCTCAGAACTACTTGGTTGCACAAATGCTTTATTGCACTTATGTCCGAGAGGAAAGCGTATGGCTAATTAGCAGGAAAGCGTATGGCTAATTAGCATAGGCCTCAACCCAGAATGCCTAATTTGCATTGCAGTAGGCAGCATACGCAGCCCATGTTGGTGTTGCATCTCGTCATGGTACAGCACTGTGGTAAGGCTGTCTCTAAATCAGAAATGGTTACCGTAATATGTACACCAGGGTCACGCCTCATAGTAACCTTTCTGAATCGGTCAAATATACTGAGTGATGAAACATGGAAGGTGCTGGCAGACATAGTAGTGCAGTACTAGTTACTGACCTGTCCATGAATACTTATAACAGAGGTGTGAGGAGTAAATTGAACTTAACGATTGCTGAAAGCACTTGCACGTCATAACTCCTGTATATACCTATGCAAACTCAGATACGTCACTCTCAGTACAAAAGGAAATTGCTTGGAGAAATTAGTTTCTAATATTTTCTTCAGTTTTGTGTAACAATTTAAGGGAATGACTACTTCTTCATAGTAAATTTGATGAGTAAATGCATAAACAAACAGCTAAGAGGATCTGATGAGTATGAAAACAATGTTTAATCATGAAATTCATCTAGAGGTGATAAAGAAACAGAAATGTTTAAATAGGCTATAAATATAGTATACCTAGTGCAGGGTGACAGGAGCAACTACCCTGGGAGCACGATCGACCAACCATCATCTCAATCGCTCTTTGCTGCGACACTGACTTTTAAAAGCTGGTATTGCATTTCTAGTCAAACTCAAGTGTTGTAACATTGTGTGTAGTCTAAAGTGAAACAACTGCTTGCTAAAGTTTAAAAGTAGTTTATATAAAAAAAAAAAAATAAAGGCTGGGTGCTGTAGTGTTCTGTGCAAGCAGGGTAAAATAAGATACAAGCTGCATCATTTGTTACAGAAAAAAAATGGGCTTTAATTTAAAAACACAGTTTTAAAAAGAAAATATATGCATATACATTTTTTAATTGAAACCCGAGAACTATAGCACTCCATACAGGCAGCATTTAAATTTTATCATCTGTTTGCTACAGTTAAAAAAAATAAAACCTTACTGATTGCTTTTTTTCTACAGTGTGAGGATGGAGTGTCAGGGCTAGGACACAAAAATAGGACCTGAATAGTTGGGGCAAGAGGGGGTAGGTGTTTTGCAGCTTGGCACCTGGTGATGTATAATAGAAGGAATAGATTTTATTCTGGCTCTTCATTTGAAGAGGTGGGGAGGAGGTACCTTTGAGGGGGGTGGGATGCTAGTCGGTATAGACACATACACACAGAGTCCATGTAGTCTCACTGAAAGTCAGAATACTTAATGTACAGTGCTGAAATAAAAATACCCCCCCCCCCCACACACACACACACACACACATGCAAATGCTAGTTTCCATGTTTCACTAACAAATAAATTATTTTATTTGTTGACTGGTTGTGTTCTGCCACCACTTCCAATAGCATTTCTCAGAAATTATATGTAGTACATACATACTAACTTTTCCAGAAAATAAGTGAACCATCGCATGTACATTAACAGCAATAAAAAACGGTCATTGTTAAGACAAAAATGTAAAATCACATTCCTATCTACATATACACATAGAAACCAGATTATAAAAAGGATAAAACCAGCTGCTGGTATTCACATGGGTCACCCATGTAAGTCGTAACCAGGCCAGGCCATGTTTACCTTAAATCAGGAATGCTGAGTTAAGAAAATTGCACACTTATGAAACTGGTAAAAAACAAAAATTGACTGTGACACTGTAAAAGGTGAAAATCCTTTGTGCCAACACACAAAGTAAATTTATTCCAGTGGATAGAATAACCACTAATAAACAGAGACCCCAATAGTATGCAGTTCACGTACTGTCCGTGTTAAAAATGTCTTGTAATTGTTCACAGGCAAAGAAAAAGTTCAAATGAAAATATGAATAAAGAACCAAACCTGGGTTTCAATAAAAAAGTGATGAAAATAAATCCGTTTGAACGTATGTGCACTCCAATAAGTTCCTGTTCAGGATGCCGGCTCTGGTAGCAGTATGGTTGCTAGTCCGATCCTTATAGCGTAAACACCCAAGAGCTGGCAAGGATAGTGAGTGCAAAAAATATATAAACCAAACGGTGGGGAAAAGAATTCCCGTGGCAGAATGCAGTGAACGGTTACTTAGTCCAGACCAGCAAACTGTCCGCCCACGTTGTACCTGTAGGCAGACTGCAAAGGTATTAAATGTAATCCAAGCGGTGGGGAAAATTCCCTGTAACAAAAAGTCAGTTACCAGTCACTGAGTGAAATCCAGCGAACTGTCCGCCCAAAGCTGGAACTGTAGGCAGACTACCAAACCGAGTCCGCTCAACTGAAAGCACAAGAACTGCAAAATTCTCCACGAACCCAGTCCGGTTTAGGAAATAAATAAAAGAAAATGTAACCCGGAGTGGTTGGCTTTCTCAATCCAAAGGCACAGGAACAAGCTAACACAATCTTTTTCTTTGCCTGTGAACAATTACAAGACATTTTTTAACACGGACAGTATGTGAACTGCATACTATTGGGGTCTCTGTTTATTAGTGGTTATTCTATCCACTGGAAGGAATGCTGAGTTAGCCTGACCACTGGTGATTTTTAACTGATTCACTTATTGTTCAGATTGACACTACTATGTTCATTTAGACTCGGGGATTTGAAAAAGTTTAAAATCAGCTCCTAGTATTTGTTAGGGTGTTTCCCAACCAAGTAGTAACCAATCTTGTCCCTCCTTAGCTAAAAATACAAAGAACATTCAGGCTAACATGTCTACTGCCATTTTAATATTGGACTTCAAACCTCTACTGTCCTGGGCATAGGGTAACATGGTATTGTAAACATCTGGTATATCTGTTGAGAACAACCGCACTGACCATTGAATAAGCTTTGTCAGCTGGATAACCCCAAGCAACTACCAACTCAAAAACCTGTGCCCTACACAAACAATACATGAATAATTAACCAAGATATCTAACTTATGCTGACACATCACAAGATAATGTGTGTATATACCATGATACACATATGCTTCTTCCTACTGGGCCACAAAAATATTAGCAAAAGTTGGGGCCAAACAGTAACCCATTGCTACCCTTGGGTTTGACAATACTAGTGTTCAGGAAATGCAAAATACTTATTCTTTAAGATCAGAGACAAAATATCATAAACAACTTATCTACAGTCAGCTAACCCATACACCTCAAATTCGGCAAGTTGGAATACCCATTCCTCCTGGGCAGACACAGTATATAGGGATTTGATACCCAGAGTAACAAAACAGTGCCCGGCATCTATAAGAACAGTGCTGAGATCAAAAGTAACTTCCACATATGAGGGCATCCTAAACAAAAAAAGGATCAGCATTTTTTCTTCTATTATGGTCATGGGTTCAGTCTTGGACCCTGTTGCTTTTATGAGTGACCTAAAAGGAAAATTCACTTCATTCATATGCACTTTAGGAATTCTAAACATTTTCCAATAACGGGATAAGAAACCATGTAAAAATAATAGCATCAGTATTATGACCCTTTCCAATAGCATTTATGAGAAATAACTATCAATAATATAAGCATGCCATATGCCATACTGTAAGCACTCACTGAAACAACCATATCTGTTGAACGTATTTCACATCTTAATGATTTATTCAGTTTTATCTGTGATATGAATAATAATCCCACCATGCCTTCATATATCTATATCTAATGCCCATAGACATGTACTTCAGTCTTTTTCTTGGATATGCTTTCAAATTATAAAACTTCACTTGTTTGCATTGATTAAACAATGGAACTTGTAAAAAGTCCTCACAGCTTGCTAATATGTTTTTTTTTTCCAATAGTCTCTTTTGCTGGATGAATAACAGATTAAGCACTAAGTTTATTAAAGGTAGTAGCATTAATGTCAGAGGAAAATACTGTCTGCAACTCAACACATTGAGCTTTAAATTCTTAGTGTAACATGTTAAAGTTTATAGCATCTTAGAAACATTGCTGTGGTAGCCAAGTAGAACATTAAACCCTTTCAGTAACAACAGATATCTTAGTCGCTAAGAATTTTGCTAGAAAAGTTCATTACCTTAAATTTAGTCGCGGTGCTAAAAATTTGTTCTAGTTGTCCATTGGAATGGTCTTGTCACTGCTGCAGTTATAAATATTGCTGTAATGTTAATTTGTACTGTTCCAGGAAGTTATCAGCCTCTCCTGGGTCTCAAAAAATATGGTTCATGTTTTCTGCTTTAAAACTTCTTGGCTTGAGACAACTGGCTCTGTTGGTTGCAGTGTTTGTTGTGATTCTTCTGTCAACAATTTTGTGATATGAAAAGTGTCACTGCCCTTCTGGGTATTTGTTTTATAAATATATTGTCTTTTCTTCAATTCTCCTCTGCAGTTCTTCAGAAATAATACATTGTTTAAGCTTCAAAGTCTTGTGAAAAACATCCTGGTCATCAGGTTCTTCCTCTAGCATGACATCATCATTTATATTACATTTTGATTGGCTAGCCTTCCCTATAGTCTTTTGAAACTTAAAAGCAGCTTTTGTCCCTGACAATTTTTTTTGCATTGTTTAACTTCCAGTTTATTCTACAGAAACTGACCATACCTTTTATTTATCTTAGAAATACTTAACTGTTCCCTAAACCATTTTAATCTGTGTAACCAAATATCAGTCTCCAAGACTACATCTATCATTCTTTGAACATCAGCTCAGTCATTTTCAGGTGTGCTGAATTAAATAAGTTCACAGGAGAGTTAAATAATTTGCTATTTCTTCTGCTCCATTAAGATTTTTTTAAATCAAGTTCTTTAGACACAAGCTTTCTTGCCAAAACTCTCTGCAGAGGATTATCCAAGACTGACTCAGCTGAATATTCTTTTTTCTTTAATTGGTTTATCAAAGAATACACACCCACCAGCACATCTACACCATTTAAAGGCTTTTCATATTCATTCAATAGGCATGCTGTCCAGGAAATCATTAAAGGGCTTAGCCCAACTTCTCCAAAGCACTCTCTGGTTAAGTGATTTGCTCACGGTCACACACTAGGCAAATGAAGGCTAAAGGAATCAAACCCTGTACCACAGGAAGTAACTCAGTAGCAGCTCATAACCATAATAGTCTGTGAAAACTGCAGGGAGTTTTTTTTCGGGGGGGGGGGTGTAACCAAATTCAAAATCAAAATCAAGTAAGCAAATCTCTTCTGCTTTAGAAGCTGCATGTATAGGTGTTGTAGACTGGGTCAACACTAAACTATTTATTAGAACACAAATTGGTGAGAGTATTCATTCTTTACAACTTTCATAATATGTGTATTAAATAGCAGCTCATTGTTCATGTGATATAAAACCATCAATAAAAAAGCTGTCATTGTTAAAACAAAGATTTTAAAAATAACATTTATATATATATATATATATATATATATATATATATATATATATATATATAAACCGGATAATGCAAAGTTTAAAACCAGCTCCTGAAATTTACATGGGGGTCTCCAATATAAGTAGTAACCAGGCCTGACTCTCCATCTTTAATAGGAAAAGCATCCAGGTTGACATGGTCGCTGCCAATTTTTAACCGCTTTGGTTTCAGTTCAGATTTGATATTATATGTTCGTTTAGACCAGGGGAAGTGTTGGCTGCTAACACTATCTGTCAGTGTAGTTCTCTGTTGTTGTTTTGTCTCAATGTCACTACCCTTGTCTGAAATAATAACTCTTTCTAGCATATAAAACATATGTTTTCTAAAATGTGGGCACACCTTAGAGTGTCTATAATACATTATATTCTTCATGCATTTTTATGAAATGCACGAGGCTATATATGTGTTGGTGAAAGAGGCCAGTCACCACTGGGTCCACTCCTCTTTGGCATCTATTTCTCAGCTTTCAAAGCCAATGTCAAAGGCCTTTGGTTGACCAAGTCTGCAGATGAGCGCAAACTCTGAACAGTCACTGAATCCCTCCAAAATGAGAAAACCCTTCAGGAAAATCTAATACAGACAAATATTTGGTGCCACAGCTTTAAACTCAATGCCAAGAACTGCATTATAGTACATTTTGGGAAGTAATTACATCATCAATAAAACAGCCTTAAAAATTGATTCACTAGTCAGTGATCTGGGAACTTATGCAGATAGTAACCGAACCTTCAACCAGCATGTGTCCAAGGTAGTAAGAAAATCCTTCTCACCTTCATCATACTTTAAAAATCATACTCAACATATAAGCAAGGGCAGGACATCTATGTTCCAAAGACCAATTTATTACCATAACAGTTACAAACAAATGCAACCTGAGGGTCATGTTGCTCAACATTATAAGTCTAAATCTCAAAATGCACTCACTCGAAGCACTCCTTAAAAGTGAGAACATCGACATTTGTGCTGTAACAGAAACAGAGACCTGGTTCAAGGCAGCAGAAAGCACTCCTGCACTACAAGACTATAACTCATTTCACACCTTTCAGCCCCAGAAGTTGGACCGAAGCTCCAAAGGTGGTGGTGTTTCCATATTCATAAAGGATGCGCACACCTCCAGACTGGTAGCCCAGCATAACACATCTGAGATACTTCAGGTGCAGCTAACATTGAGTATATTAGGGTTCAGCCTAACACTCTCATACTGGGTGACTTCAACTACCCCTCCATTAACTGGGAAAACTACTCATGTACCAATACACCTGCCCAACACTTTCTGGAGTTCATTAATTCCAATGCCCTGGACCAGCTTGTTCTTATCTCCACTAGAAGTAGCAACATCCTTGACCTGGTCATTACTAACATGAGCGACCATTGCTCTACACCAATAGTCAACTCCTCCCTGGTTAGATCCGACCACAAACTAATCACCTTGGAAATCCACATCCACCCGCCCACAAAGGTAACCACCATGAAAAACTTCTCTAAAGCTAACGTTGGGCTCCTAAAATCAGAGGTGGCTAAATTCACAGCATCCATGCAAATGGAGAATAGTTGCATGACTGCCGAATCCTACACCAGTGCACTGTACAAACATGTACACAAATGCATGGATCTCGCCACACCCAATAGAACCAAGACGGTCTCCTCAAAAAAAAAGAAGCCAATCTGGTGGTCCCCTGCCATAAACAAACTCTACAACAGGAGGAGAAAACTGATGCTGAATAAGGTGAAATCCCAAGACTGGAAAAACTCTCTTATCAGCCTCAACAAAAGGTTGAGATCCCTCATCAAATCCTCTAAAGCTAGCTATGAAAACAGAATTGCAGCAGATACTAAAGACAAGCATAAGGCCTTCTATAGTTATGTAAAGAATCTCCACGGCAATTCCCAGACTTGCTCTGAGCTACTGCACAATGGTACCTCCTATACCGAGCCAACAAATATTGCCAATATGCTGGCTGACAGATTCAGTGCCAACTTTACCCCTCTCTCCTTCCTAAAGGACCAATCACAATACCAGTAGATTGCCAGGCACCCAGTATTACTGCTGCACAGGTTACAACAGCACTGTCCAAGGCCAACAATAAAGTCTCTATGGGACTTGACAATATCCCCGGCTGTGTTCTACATGAACTACAGAGTAAACTGGCACCTCACCTGTGTGCCCTGTTCAATCACAGCCTCACCTCAGGCTTTGTCCCTACTGAATGGCAGACTGCTACAGTCATCCCTCTCCACAAGGGAGGAGTGACTATAGACCCTGGGAACTATCGCCCCATTAGCCTGACAAATCCGATATGCAAAGCTATGGAATCCATCATCATGGACCTAATAAACAAGGATACAGGGAATCTCCAAACTCTGGATCCTACACAGTTTGGTTTTGTGAAGGGCAGATCAAGCCTGCTCAACTGGGTGGACTTCTTTGAGTCAGTCACCAGAGCTGTGGATGAGGCAAGGTGATTCATACAACCTACCTTGATCTGGCCAAGGCCTTTGATACCATTCCACACTCAAAACCAGGACTGAAACACTAAAGGTGGGGGAGTGTCCATATTTACCAAGGATATTCACAGCACCAGGCTAGTTGCCCAGCACAATGCATCTAAAGTTCTCCAGGTGCAACTAACATTAGGTAAGATAGCAATCCAAATTGTGGCTTACTACAGATCCCCTTCCATGCCCCAATATTCTCACTACACCTTTCTAAACATACTGGAAAATATTAAGATACAACCAAACATCCCAATACTGGGTGATTTCAACTACCCTGCCATTAACTGGGAAAACTACTCTTGTATCAACTCCTTTGCCCAACGGTTCTTGGAATTCATAAATTCCAATGCCCTGGATCAACTAGTCCATAATCCCACCAGGTGCTCCAATATCCTAGACTTGGTCTTTACCAACATGGGAAATCGATGCTCCACACCTATGGTCACCCCCTTCTTGGTCAGGTCTGATCATAAGCTAATCACCCTTGACATCCACATCCTCCCCCCACCCCCAGTAAGGAAACCTCCGTAAAAAAACTTCTCCAAAGCCAACTTCATGCTACTCAAGTCAGAAGTGACAAACTTTACGACACCCATGCAGATAGGAAGTGAACGTTTGACTGCTGAATCCTACACTAAGGTACTGTACAAGCACATCCACTTGTGCATGAATCATGCCATCCCAAACAGAACCAAGACACTCTCCTCCAAAAAAGGAAGCCAATCTGGTGGTCCCCTGACCTAAACAAACTTTACAACCAAAGGAAGAAACTGTTGCAGAAAAGAGAAAAATCCCAGGATGCAAAAAACCCCCTTAACACCCTCAGTAAGAAGCTGAGATCCCTCATAAAATCCTCCAAAGCTAGTTACGAAAACAAAATTGCTAAAGATTCCAAAGATAACCACAAGGCATTCTTCAGCATGTCAAGATTCTACATGGCAATGCTCAGATCTGCTCTGAGCTACAACAGAATGGCATTAAATATACTGATCCTAAGGATATTGTCAATATCCTGGCAGATCGATTCAGTGCCAACTTCACCCCCCCTCTCAACCCATAAAGGGCCCATCTCAATACCAAAAGATTGCCAAATTCCAGTACAAATGGCCACACAGGTAAAAAACGCACTCTCCAAAGTTAAGAATACAGCATCCATGGGACGAGACGACATCACGGGCTGTGTACTACATGAACTACAAAACAAACTGGCACCTCATCTAAGTGTTATGTTTAATCATTGCCTCACTTCAGGCTTCGTGCCCACTGAGTGACGCACAGCTAGGGTTATCCCACTCCACAAGGGGGGATCCACCTTGGATCCTGGGAACTACCGCCCTATCAGTCTGATGAATCTGATCTGCAAGGCCATGGAACGTATTATCATGGAACTTATAAACAAAGACATTGGCAACCTTCAAACACTGGACCCCACCCAGTTTGGGTTTGTGAAGGACCAAACCTGATTGACTTCTTCGAATCAGTCTCCAGAGCTGTGGATGAGGGTAAGGCGGTCCACACAGCCAATCTGGACCTCCCCAAGGCCTTCGACACCATCCTCCACTCTGGAATCATAGATAAACTTACTAAACTGGGCATTAATCCCTACATCACTTGATGGGTTGCCAACAGGCTTACTGACAGAACCCACACTGTAAAAGTAGCTGTCTCCAAATCCAGCTCCAGGCAAGTGACAAGTGGAGTACATCAGGATTCAGTCCTGGGACCGCTCTTGTTTGGCATTTACTTCTCTGAAGTACAGGCCAACACTAAGGGGCTCTGCCTAACAAAGTTCACAGATGACTACAAACTGGGACCCATTATTGAATACCCAAATGATGTGGGTATTCTACAAAAGGGCCTTACAGAAACAGATGCTTGGTGCCAGAGCCACGGGCTCAAGCTCAATGCCAAGAAATGTATAGTTATCCCCTTTGGAATAAAACATGTACCCGTGAATTACCACACAGGTGGCAGTACACTAAACACCGAAAGTGTGATAAGACACTTAGGGACACAGGTGGACAGTGGTCTCACCTTTGATAACAACATCGCAACAACAGTCAGGAAATCCTTCTATGTGGCACACCTCATCACTAAGGGCTTTTCATCCAGAAAAAAGAAGGTCATTGTCCCACTGTACTCATACCTCATTAGACCCCATTATAGAATACAACACCCCATTTGGTATGTACCACTCAAGACATCTGCAACAACTGGAAAGGCCACATAAATACCTCACTAAAAGAATCACAGGCCTAAAGCAGATGCCCTATGCTGACCATCTAAAAATATCCAGCTATACTCGGTTGCATATTGTCTACTCAGAGGCGATCTCTGCTTAACATACAAGGCCATGTCAAACCCAGAGTTGTTGGACATGCTACACTTAAAGAAATCCCAATCCCTCTGAGCCATATGCTCCAGGGATCTAAACCTTGTCATTGCAATGAACAAAACAGGCTGGAGAGATGGGTTCCTGGCCCAAAGACTCACCAGACTCTGGAATAGACTGCCAATACATGTCAAGCAGAGCACCTCTTTTGCCCTCTTCAAAAGGAACCTTGACGATTGGATGGGAGATAGGAAATTCACCCCGGGAATCATGTCAGTCACCCTGCTAGAGAGGGGTCCAGGGAAGTAAATATTGTTGGAAGAAATAGCCAGGGAATTGCTATGGCTAGGCTTATATAGACCCTAGGGCCGATAGTCTAGTACCAACCACCTATGAAAAACTCACTAACCTAGGCATCTACCCCTATATCTCTAGGTGGGTTGCAAACTGGCTCACAGATAGAACCCACAGTGTGAAAGTAGCTGACTCCAAGTCAGACTGTGACCAGTCATGAGTGGAGTCCCACAAGGTTCAGTCCTGGGTCCTCTCCTATTTGATGTCTACTTGTCTGAAGTCCAGGCCAACACGAAGGGACTCTGGCTAACAAAGTTCGCAGATGATTGCCAGTTGGGAGCTATTATTAACTATCCAAGTGATGTTGACATCCTACAGAAAGGCCTCAATGAGACCAATGGCTGGTGCCAGAACCATGGCCTTAAGCTCAATGCCAAAAATGTGTCGTCATCCCCCTTGGGAAAAACCCGGTTCCCATGAATTACCACATCAATGGCAGTCCACTGAATAGAGAAGGCATTATAAGAGATCTAGGAACAAAGGTTGACAGCAACCTCTCTTTTGACCACCACATTGCCACTGTGGTTAGAAAGTTCTTCTATGTGGCACATCTCATTACTAAGGGTTTTGCATCCAGGAAGAAAGAGGTCATTGTCTGCCTCTACTCTTCCCTCATTAGGCCAGTCATCGAGTACAATGCCCGATTTGGCATGTACCTCACTAGATACCTGCAACAACTGGAGAGGCTGCAAAAGTACCTCACAAAGAGGATCCTAGGCCTTAAACACTTGTCCTATATGGACAGACTCATAAAACTCCAACTATTCTCTGTCTCATATTGCCTACTTAGAGGCGATCTCTGCTTGATTTACCCAGCTTTGTTAGGAAATGCTACATCTAAAGAAATCCCAATCTCTCCACACCACACACTCCAGAGACTCAGCCTCATTACCACAATCAACAGAACATGCTGGAGGGACAGGTTCATAACCTAGAGACTGCCCATGCTATGGAATAGACTTCCCA
The DNA here is from genome assembly GCF_019279795.1 of Protopterus annectens. Lineage (NCBI taxonomy): Eukaryota > Metazoa > Chordata > Ceratodontiformes > Protopteridae > Protopterus > Protopterus annectens. Next base: position 143,939,330 of record NC_056749.1, on the reverse strand, counting down.
TACATGTCAAGCAGAGCACCTCACTGGCCATCTTCAACAGAAATCTTGGTGAGTGGATGGGAAATAGAAAATTCACCCCAGGGATCACTCCAGTGGCTCTACTCGACAGAGGCACTAGGAACTAAGGTCGGGTGGCACGATGCCAAGGCAATTCTATGTGCTAGGTTGGTAAAGGCTCCAGGGCCATTAGCTTAGTACACACCTATGAACCTATGAATCTACCTCCAGAGAGGTCATCATAGCACTGTACTCTGCTCTCGTCAGACCCATCTTAGAGTATAATGCCCCCTATGTGGTTTGTACCTGACCAGACACATGCAGCAACTGGAATGTCCACAAAGGTTCCTTACAAGAAGAATACAGGGAGTAAACACAATGTGCTACACTGATCACCTCAAAGTCGTGTCTCTTTACTATATATCCTACAGACCTGAGAGGTGATCTTTGCCTGGCATAAAAGGGATCCATGGACCCTGTTTTGATGAACCTTTTGTACATCCACAATACAAACAGCATCAGAGCTATTAGATTAAAAGACCTAAATGTTGCATGTGACATAAATAGGACATGTTGGATAGAGAGATATGTTTCTCAGAGAATTCCCATTCTCTGTTACAGGCTCCCCATCCCAGTGAAGCAGAGTTCCTCCCTATCCCTTTTTAAGTGCAACTTGGACCAGTGGATGTGTAATCAGAAATTCACCCCTGTTCTGACTCCTATGTCTATGATGGACAGAGGCAGTCAGTAAATCACCGCCTATATAAATTAAATTTGTGGGTCACATAAGGGTTGCACAGCTAGGGTTATAAAGGGCACTAGTGGTCATTAGTCTAGTATTCACATACAAACCTATCATATCTCATACAGCCCACACAGAGTGCATCACAGATTCCACTACTGGACAAATAATCCCCTCTCTCAAACAAGCACATCATACTTTACTACTGTATACTTTATTTGCAAGTGTACATGCTTTAAAGCAACATTAAAGATGGATACCGACTACAGTATCCTCTATTCTATATTTCTACCTCTTTTGAGGAGGACCTGCAAATTATCATTGTTAAAGCCTTAATCATCTAACTTTCAGACAGTTTTTTTCTTTTCTTGTTTTTTTTTGGGGGGGGTGGGCATTAATTTTATGATATATTTTTTATCTCTGATTTTATAAAATAAGTATGTTGTAAATTATATGTAATGCAAGCACTCCATAAAAATATTTGAGTCTGTCCAAGTTGTTAACATATTCTAAAGAATACGACTAAAACAATGACTGGACACAACTGTACCATAACTGGACTTTTGAAATCATATTTTAACAGTCACTAAAACGTAGAGGGTAAGATACTGAGCTAAAAACAAGGCAAAGCCATATTGACCTGAGTTTAAAAATGCCAGATTGTACCCACTTTGTTCACTTAAAGACCAAATATCTAACTCTTCCCCAGAGTGCAGATCCTCATATAAGAAAAATGTAAACATATCACATCTGTACTCTTTCAAAATTCTGGACATGGAATAGTCTGGCTGCAGTAGATCAGACCTCATTATAGCACAGTCTTACGTTTTGTCAGTAAACTAAGGTACTCCTGATTAATATAATGAGGTTTGGAGTACTAGCTTAAATGAGTTATTTGGTTTTTAGTAGATCAGACCTCATTATAGCACAGTCTTACGTTTTGTCAGTAAACTAAGGTACTCCTGATTAATATAATGAGGTTTGGAGTACTAGCTTAAATGAGTTATTTGGACAGCGAGAAAGGACCTGGGTTAACATCATGGAGTATTGTGTATAGTTCTGGTGCCCGTATGTTGCCACTTTAGAGCTGCAGAATGAATGTGTCCTACTGACAGCAAATAGAATCATGTTTTAGTGGATTGTGAAGGGAAAAGAACACTAAGACAGTGTGCATGTACATGTGTCAAAATATGGTTACCATAGTGCTAACAGTGTAACAAGCGACATCAGGATGATTTGAAAAATGGCAGCACAGAGACAGATATTGTTGCAGTATACCCTTTAGTGAGACCATCTTCATAGAAAAACAAAAGCTTTAATAAAATATGCTAAGCAGAATGGAAGGTTTGTGATTCTGATGAGGATGATACTATTTGCTAAACATCTATTTAATTTAACTAAGCATTAGGATTTTAAATAACTGCAGCACTGATATACAGTGGATATTGCATCCTGGATTAGGAATTGCCAGAATAGATGAAAAGCTTTTTTATGGAAGAAGTGATAAACTTCTAAAGAAAGTCATATTTCTACAGAATTAGTGAGAGGGTGTACACAAGAGTATTTCAAGTATATGGGATACAGAAAGGCACTGAGACAAGCAGAGGTGAAAGTGAAGGTCACAATTTGTACTACACACTCAAAGGGCAAACAAGTAGATCTTCATAGGCAAGTGGGGACAGAATTTGTTGCACGTATCATTTCTACCACGTTAAACAAGTGGGATTATGTGAAAGACATATCAGTGGGTTTCAATGTTCTGTGTTTTTTGACACTTCATGCAGTGCTGAGAAAGCTTTTCTGTATCACTGGAATACTGTATATGAATCTACAGTGACAGTCTGGCTTGTTGAATCGGCCACCATGCTGTGACCTGGGAATTTATCTGGCCCCAAGACATGCATATTCCTGTCAGTTTTTACACATTTCTGTGCATATGACAATGTTACTTCTACAACTCTAAATCAAGTTATTGAGCAACACATTACACATCAGAGACAGCTTGCAGCGGGATATTTGATTGAAAGCCCAAATGTCAACATCATGGGATCCAGGAAGCAGAAAGCAACACATGTTTTAAACAAAACCAGTCCAAAATGAACTGCTTGATATGTCTGTTTCAGAATATTCCAGTAAATCACCTTGTTAAAGAAGATAACCCATAGGGAAACTAATACATTTCACCTTGCGGTTTAAAACATTATAGCCTTTGTAACTCTGCTAAAAATAAAAATGACATGCAGCTGTTGAAAGAGTTATGAATCTAAGACAATAAACATAGACAAGACTTGTCCTATAGAATATGTGGTAATGGATGCAGGACACATCCCTGCCTATATAAGACTCTAGTACAACAAAATTCAGTATTAATGGCATCTGCTGGGGAAGCAGTGTTACATGAAAGGCATAACTTCAAAATGACAAGACATAAAGGCCAGAAGTAACAGGATGTGTCATAATGATCACTAGGCTTTGGCAAAGACATGGACAGCGCATGTTAAACAAAGACCGTCACTTAGCATGTTAGGCAGCACGCCGCTCAGCATTCCTGTAACACAATAGCAGCCTGTATTATATATAACGTGCACACAGTAAGGATGTAGCAGACATGGCTGTGATCAGTCTTGGTTCTGTCCTTTTCTGCAGAAATCCATTCAAATCAGCAGTATTATCCTGGCAAGTATCAGCACCGCTAGCTTACTCAGGAATAGTTACTGTTGTTCTTCTCTAGAAGCATATCAGCTCAGGGTGAACATACAATTATATGAGGCAATTGAGCAATAGGAGGAAAAAAGAGGCAATGAATCACACATATGGCATTCTATAACAGCAATGATGCAAGGTGTTCCCACCCTCTTTGCTTGGTATTTATCACTGGCTGCTCTAGCTCTGTTGCTGTACATAATGCCATCTTCTGCCATTAATGTACTGCTAATATTGGAATGGCTGAACTCATCAATGCAAGATGGCATTCAGTATGCAACTTTCAAAGAACTTTGTTTTCTGCTTTTCTGTATTTTTAGAACAGGGCGTGTGGCTCTCACAGAGGCCTAACAACTGATAGCTGCCTCTCAGTATGTCTGCATTTGGAGCATGAAGTGTGTATATGCTATTAATATGTAGTTACTGTTATTGCTTCATATAATAATCCGCTTTTATGACGGGCAAATCATCTAGTACACAATTGTAGAGAACAATAGCAGTGAAGTTCTCTTCTACCTTTTTTTTGTTTTTGCTTTCTAGGTGGAACTATCTGCTGCAGTAAGCAACTCACGTTGATGTACACCTTGATATTTACTGCATGCTGATTTATGTGTACTTTCAAAATAACAAAGTAGAAAAACAGCAAAACATCGATCCCAAAGGATCACAACTCAAAATAAGGAAGAAGGAAAAATAACAACAAAACTCAGGTTTTAGCAGCGATGAAGGCCCCAGCACCCCCCACATCCTCTGTTTATTTTATATATAGGTGTGTGTGTGTGTGTGTGTGTGTGTGTGTGTGTGTGTGTGTGTGTGTGTGTGTGTGTGTGTGTGTGTGTATGTGTGTGTGTGTTGATATTAGGCACTTAATTATATGTACTGCTGAATGGATAATACATATGGCGGTGTGTCAATGCGGGGCCTTTTATGTTGGTCAAATGTCTAGACTTTTGAAACAAAGAATAGCAATACATTTTAATGGTATTAATTGTAAACGCTCTAGAAGTGTCTTATATAAACATTAACTTGAACATGCTGCTCCTGTAGGTACTGATATGGTAAAGGGAGATGGTTTATCTATAACATCCAAGCATAAAATATTAACTCAAAAAGAAAGATCGTGGATTATTCATCTAGGGGCATTATATAAATCTGGGCTTAATGAACACTGCTGAGATATTGCTTCACTATAGTGAATACTTTATTTGAAAGTTTGTGCTATGTTGAGCTGTAATTCATTTAATCTATACTTATGTGTAATATGTAATGCCAGACAGCTACTAATTTTACCTTTTATTCTAATATTAATATTGAAGTTTGTCCTTCTCTGATTTATATTTAAAAGAATTTCCGTCCATTCAAAAAATACATTTTTTGAACAGATGGAATGATGTGTTTTAGGTAGCTTGAAAATAATATATTTGCTATAAATAAATAATATTTATAAGATGTTTAATATTATTAGGTTAGAAATTAGTATATTTAATGATTAACGTAGTGTATATCTTAAAATAATTCTGTTTCTTTAAATGGAGAACTTAAAATCTGTTATGCTGCTACTTCCTGTATTATACTGACGATGCCAATGGGTGAAACCGGTCTGTGATGGTCAGTTATTTCGGTGTGGCTGCTTGATTATTTGGAATAAAGATACTGAAATCACTAAATAAGCATTTTTCTTTCAGAAGTGTTGGATTCTGATGATGTTGTCGTATATATATATATATATATATATACACACACACACACACACACACATACACACACCATCTCTGAGATTGCACAACAGCAGGGAGAGGGTAACTTCCTACTCCCCACTATTTTGCAACCTGCCACTAGGTAATGGTGGCAGAAGCAATCACATGGTCATTTGATGTCTTCTGCCAGCAGTAAAGATGTTTGATATTATAGATGTTTCATTTTTATGAAATCTTTCCGCTGCATCTTATAGGGCCTCAAAAACTGGTAAACATGATTTATTAGGCAGTGAGAAAGGACCTGGTTTAACATTATGAAGTATTGCTATAAGCTGGAAACAAGCATCATCCTGTAGTCCGATGTTTTATTACTTTATTCTCCATTTGCCTACTGTATGATTCTGTATTACTCACTTAAGCAGACAGTTCTCCCAGTTTATCCCTCTTAAAGAGCTCATTGAGCTTAGTGGGTTAATAAATGCAGTGGCGGCTGGTGACTTCAAATCAAAGGGGGGCTGCAGGAGACAGCTGAATGGGTGGGGGTCAATGGGAGTGGGTGTGGCCAACTAGAAAGGGGAGGAGCTATGCTCAAAACCACAACAACTTTAATTAAATATGCTGCCCTGGGTGCCAAACCATCATTATGGGAGTCCAATCAAGACAAAATGAAGTGTAGAAGAAAAAAAAATATTTCAATCCATTGGCTGCATGACAGCTTACTTAATATCTAGATGGAAACAAAAAGGATGTGAGGCATGAAAAAATAAATTACTTTTTAAATACATTACTGGAATGCCAGTCAAAATCAAGTATAAGAAAAACAAGCAGCACTTAACTCAAATCACTTCTCCTTGCACTCCAGTACTAATTTTAATTTATATTCAGCTTTATTAAAGTACCAAGTAACATGCTGAAAGTAGCAATCTCTGTGATACCCTCACTTGAAAAATGTTTCTTATCCAAAAAAGACCTGCTGCCTGACAACTATCTACTTGTTTCATGGGGAAAACATGATCAAAGTAAAAAATGAAAAGCAAACAAGAAACAAGCTCAATATATATTGCTTAAAGGATTACTGCACAGGATATGGACCACACATGATAGATTGGCATTCTGTTTAGTGTGCAGGTAAAGCCTGTAATGAGCTTAACATAATCTAATCCTGGCCTTTATTACAAATACTGTCATATGCATTTCAATACCCAAGGCTTATACATTATCTAGTTATGTAAGTATTCTCTGCATGGCAACAACAGAAAGGCTTTCAATGTTGGCAATACTGCTTATTAAAACTTATTTGCATCTTACAATATCAGACAAGCTTACCTGATGGTCATTAAAGCACTGTTACTTAAACACAGAGCAAAAGGCATTTTCTGTATAATAATAAGCATATATCAACAGTATACAAATGACAGAAACCAGAACATTCTGCAAAATCAATGACAGATGAAAAGCCACTGTAGTACTTGTGTTTACCTTGTATGGGGGGAATAGTCTGCACATTTACACTGCATAACTGCTCCTTGCCTTGCTTGGACACATCCAGAGTCACTACATGGGGGAGTGGGGTGCAACAAGTTTGTCACAATTTGAAATGTCTCTGGCTGACTGCGATGGCCCTGACATATTTGTCATACCTCTAAACCTCAGAGCAAGAAATCTGGACAAAGCCATACATAGAAGTGGGACAAAGGCCCAAAAATAAGGACAATTTTTAAATATTGCTCTTATAAACTTAGAAAGATAATAGAATAGTAGGTCTTGCATTGGTATGAATTTTCTGAAAGGTATGAAATCTGAAACTCAAATGTCTTTCATTATTTTCTAACTTCAGTCTTTAGTGATTTGCTACTAATTTGCCAAAAAAAACACAATTTTATGAAAAATGGACCAAAGATGTGATGCAAAAATATAAAATAGCCACACAATACAGCTGGGAACCTGTCAAAGAAGGGACACTTTTAATATTAGTACTACTAACTTGAGCAGCTGACAAAATAAAAGAATCTACATGCATTTCTGAAATAAAAGTAATCTATAACTGATTATTACAGTTATTTATTAATTGTAAACCCTCCATGTTTTCTTCCAAAATTGCCATTTTGCAGAGGGATTATTAGGGGAAGAGCAACATTTTGAGCCAAAATCGGGGACAGTTGAGAGGTTTGGATATACCTAATTCTATAAAGCAATTTTATTTGCACGTACCTCTCAACCTGTTAATGCAGGAAATTTGGACAAGGCCAAATATATTGGGGGAACATACAAACACTACTAAAAATTGCTCTTGTATAAACTTAAGACAGTTGATAGAATAACAGGTCTTGCTTTAGCATGCATTTTTCTGAAGGTTATGACGTAAAACTCAATGTCTGTCATTTAGTGACTTCATTCCTAAATGATTTGCCTGAAAACCACACATTTTATGAGGAACAAACCAAAAATAAGAAGCAAATATTTATTCATTTTGCAAAAATATGGACAGCTGAGAGGTATAGTTCAACTTGGGCTGTCTGAGTTTGCGGCCCTTCCCCTCTCAAAATCATGGTCGATTGGAGCTTCCTCCCTGCAACCATTCTAGTGTCCCATTTATTGATTATTTTGCCCCATTTACCATAAACACTGTAATGTGCATACTGCTTTACTTCTGCGATGATTTGGATTTCATTTGAAAGTTTTATTTTGCATTTTTACAGCACAAACCCCAATAGATATCTGCTAAACAAAGCAATGCAGTCTCACAATGAAAACAGACTTAGCATTAAAACTTCTCTGCCCTTGAAATTCACATGCATTGAAACAGCAATGAAACCCACATTCAAATAAAATATATTTTGCCAGTGGCAGATAAAGATTAACTTTGGGCTGTTTTCAAATCATAGGCCCCTTTTGGGCAATGGTTTCAAATCATAGGCCCCTTGAACACATAACATATACATGCTCTTTGATACACCTTCCCGACTGTATTAAATTGTATTCCTTGTACAATACAGTACAGTTGTTAGAGGGCATTTTAAATTTATTGTTTTGAACATTAGTAAACAATGAAACAAAATGCATGCACCAATGACAAAACTACCCAATTCAGAACATTTCCATCATAAAAGTCTACTCAACCTTCTACACTCCACAAGTATCAGTAAATATGCACAATCTCTGAAGTGTAAAAGTCATCTAAATAATTCGACATTAAAGAAATCTGTAACAATAAAGAGGTTGCTGCTAGCAAACAACTTTATAAGTCATTGTTTATTCATCTACAAATAAAGTGCCTGCTGCCCTTGAGGAATAAATTGCCTATGTTGCATGCATTAAAAAAATGATAAGCTAGTAATATCGCAATAGACACTGCATGGCAAACTGATAACAGGTTCATAGTTACTACTCTAGGTATCTTTGCCAAAAAGGACTGCAGCATCCACCCATTTTACAACACAGTACAGTATCAGCAATGCATCTATCTACTGTGGGAGTAGAACCCACAACCTTCTGCATCAAAAGCAAGTACACTACCTGTTGTGCTATTAACAATGCAAGCAGACTCAGAATAAGCAGCACTAAAGTTTTGTTCCCCTGCAGCTCTCAGCCTCTTGTAAAATCTACTCAACACACAGTTGTATCTCTGAACTTTGCAGCACAAGAAATCTGGAAAAAGCCGAAATTTATTGGGGGGGGGGGCAAAAGCCCAAAAACCAGGGACACATTTTAAACATTGCTTGTACAATGTTGAAAAGTTGCTAGAATAAAATGCTGTGTTACCACCATACATTTCACTGCCATGTCTTTAACCCAGGAGACCCTGTGCAAAACAGTCAGAGAAACATACCATTATGCCAAATCAGCTGTTTTGTGAAAGAGAGGAAGACAAACTTAAATGGCTACCATTTAGTGAATTCAGTTCTCACCATAGCTGTCAACCTCTTGGCACAAAACACCTGAACAAAGCCAATAATGGGGGAATACAGCCCCCAAACATATTCAGTTCTCACCATAGCTCTCAACCTCTTAGCAAAAAACATGTGGACAAAGCCAGTAATGTGGGGGGGGGGGGGGGATACAGCCCTCAAACATTCAATGAATTTAGTTCTCACCATAGATAGCTCTCAACCTTAGCACAAAATACCTGGACAAAGCCAATAATGGGGGAATACAGTCCCAAAAATAGGGACAAATTTCAAATATCCATGTTATAAACTTAGACATCTGCTAGAATAAACAGTTTTGTGTTACCATGTACTTTCTGAAGAATATGAAGTTTGAAATTCAAATTCCTGTTATTTTTAAACATTTAACCAGGAAACTAGTCTGACTTGGAACAAAAGACAATTTTCAGCAGAACAGGGAGAAACTCCAGACACATCTTTGTAAGAGGGGAGGACATGCAGACTCCACACAGAAGGCACCCCAGCCAAGAATCAAACCAGAGAACCTGTAGCTGTCAGGCAGCAATGCTACCAGTGCACCACTGCACTACAGACTTTGCAAGCCAAGGAAAATGTAGATACAGAAACCACAGATTTTATGAGGAACAGAACAAATATGAGGCAAAAATCTGCAAATTATTTTAGAAATGGTGGTGGATAGGGAATTCAGGCCCTTGCCACCTGCATCCAAGGTACAGGGTTCAAGCCCAACTATCTCTACCCACCACCATTTGTTCTCTCTAGCCACCAGTATATAGCAATTGGGGCATTACACAGACACACACACACCTGTTTCATGAACAGAACATGTCTGAAGCCTCACCTACTCGTTTCACGAATATAATCCATGTGCACGAAGCCCATCCAGCCAGCGACCATTTGTCCAGCAGTATAATTCATGACACCCACGCAGTGAAATCCCTGTGAGAGCTTTCAGCTCACCCCTCATTGGCCCTGCCTGCAGGGGAAGCAGTCCGGAACTCCTCTGTTCTGTTTGGCCGTCACCCACAGATTCCTGGGTATCTCCCAGCACAGATTGCTGGGTACCTCTTTCTCTGCATCCAGACTGCTGATAAAGGCAGTCTGAGTTCCCCAATGCCTCTGTGCATGCACAGAGGAGTTGGGACTCGTGATTTTTTGTTTCACAGATTTTTTTTCTTTTTGTTTATTCTAGGTGGGAGGGTGCAGTATGGCAGTCCGATAGCACGGGCCGCCCCTGAATAAATGAAAATAAAAAAAGTAAAATAAAATCACTGCCATTATGTTTGAGGCATTTCAAAAGCCAAGATTATGACTAGTAACCTATATATGCTGCATTACTGAAGTTTTCTAGTTAAGAAAATAAAATGATTTAAGTCAGAATACTAGAATGAAGGTGAATAAGGCTCGAAAAGGAAGTTGTATTCTATTCTGTCTGCAGAATGTGCTTACAGGATGAGTGCATGTGAATCCATTTAAAAACTTTATGGTACTATAAAGCTGTAATGTGCTGAGGAAAGGATGTCTTCAGGTTACATCTTAAATACAACTAAAACTTGTGATTAAAAGATAAATCACTAGTCTCATACTTGTGTCATGAATGGTTATAAATAGAATAAAATTAAAACCAAAGCCATTTTTAAAATCTCATATTACATGTTCACATAATGCTAAAATGTTACTCAAAGCAAAATACATACAAAAGTGCTTGTGTTTAACAAATGTTTTAAGGTATTTCATTCCTTTCTAGGGCTTTTAATTTCAATACAGGAGAGACAGACATCCTGTAATTTATCCCTGGCCATCTATCTTCCTGTAGTAAGATTTGCCACCTTAACTCCTTTAACTCTAATTGAAGTCCTCAAGGCTTTTTGTCACTGATGTCTACATGGTCTATTGCCATAAATGTGAAATTGTGGCCAGTGTTGTCTTGAGTATGCCTCGCTAATGCATTGTTAATATTATTCTTTCTTATGGCATAGTTGCTTTCAAAAATTCTGGTGTTAAATTTCCTTTCTGTTTTGCCTATATAAAATGCTAGCCATTGGTCACATGTGGCCCTGTAGACCACTGCCTTGGAGTGACAGTTATATTTACCTTTTACATACTGGTCCATACCATTCACTGTAAATTTGTTGCCCGATTTCACCTTGTAGCACCAGTTACAAGACTCACATTTGTACATCCCTACATGTCCTGTTCTAGTGTAGTTAGAACCTTTCCTAGGAAGGTCTTTTAAGTTTGAGCCCCTTCTGTAACTATAAGGCCTTTCTCCTATTTGTGCCCTGATGTCCAAATCATCCATTAAAATGTCCCAGTTCTTATAAAAAATGGACATCAAGTGGTGTGAGTCGGAGTTGAATGTAAGCACCATAGAGCTACAAAAGTACCTTTTTCCAACTCAGGTCTCGCCTCTTCAACTTCAGAGGGGCTGTTGTCTAATGTGTTTTCCCCAACTATGGGCTTAAAATGCCCTACTCTTCTTTTACCTATCACTTCCTGCATAAGCTCATTAAGCAAGTCTGCTGGGTACTCCCTCCTCAAGAACATAGTTTTTAAGTTGTCGCATTCAATAAGAAAATCTTCTTCTCTGGAGATCATATGGGCTGCTCGAACTAATTGCCCTTTAACTACCGACCTCTTTTGATGCTTGGGGTGGGAGCTAGTGCAATGCAGGAACGAGTTTGAGTGGGTCTCTTTCCTGTGGATCCTAGTAGCATACTTTTCATTATGTGTGTCTTTGTATAAGTGGACATCAAGGTAATTCATATGATCCAGGTTAATCACCCAAGTGAACTGCAGGAATGTAGTGGTGGTGTTAAGGTATCTCAAAATCTCTTCCAAAACAACCAGTGACCCACTCCATATCAAGCTGATATCATCTTGGTATCTATAATACAGTTTGACCTGAGAATAGTACTGAAACTCAAATACATAATTTCTTTCCCAATATGCCATTACCATGTTCGCAAATGCCCCACCACAAGCTGAACCCATTGCCACTCCTATAGTCTGCAAAAAAGTACCTGCCATTAAAGGAGGAATAGTTTTTTCTTAAAACAATTTCTAATTCCAAAATTAGATTAATTTTCTCCTGGTTAACTTTGTATAACAACAGTAGGTCACCCACCCACTCAAGACCAATTTCTTGTGGGATGACCATGTACATGTCTTTTACATCTATAGTGACCATGATGTCACTTGCATCATACCTGGTTTTGTTCACTTGTACTAAAAAAGCCAAGGAGCCTTTACAAATTTGGCTTTCATTACGCATTATTTTCTTCAGCTCATGGTCTAACAATTGGGCACAAGCAAGGGTAATGGAGTGCCTTCCATCCACTAAGGGCCTCATAGGTGGATCTGACAGGCTACTGTGGATCTTGGGAATACCAAAGAACATTAGTATCCTTGGGCTGATGATGTTAAGATAATTATGTAAGGAAAGGTCAATTCTTCTTTCTAGAAATATGTCAGTGAGTTGGCTGTGGATTTTTCTATATGCTGCATTTAATTCATTAAGGTACTTTTTTCAGACTATAAAAGTGGCAATGGGTTCAGCTTGTGGTGGGGCATTCGCTAACATGATAATGGCATATTGGGAAAGAAATTATGTATTTCAGTCTCAGTACTATTCTAAGGTCAAACTGTATTATAGATACCAAGATGATATCAGCTTGATGTGGAATAGGTCACTGGTTGTTTTGGAAGAGTTTTTGAGATACCTTAACACCACCACTACATTCCTGCAGTTCACTTGGGTGATTCACCTGGTTCATATGAATTACCTTGATGTCCACTTATACAAAGACACACATAATGAAAAGTATGCTACTAGGATCCACAGGAAAGAGACCTACTCAAACTCGTTCCTGCGTTACACTAGCTCCCACCCCAAGCATCAAAAGAGGTCTGTAGTTAAAGGGCAATTAGTTCGAGCAGCCCGTATGATCTCTAGAGAAAAAGATTTTCTTTTAGAATGCGACAACTTAAAAAACTATGCTCTTGAGGAGGGAGTACCCAGCAGACTTGCTTAATGAACTTATGCAGGAAGTGATAGGTAAAAGAAGAGTAGGGCATTTTAAGTCCATAGATGAGGAAAACACACCAGACAACAGCCCCTCTGAAGTTGAAGAGGTGAGACCTGAGTTGGAAAAAAGTTCTTTTTTGTAGATCGATGGTGCTTACATTCAACTCCGACTCATACTGCTTGATGTCCTTTTTTTATAAGAACTGGGACATTTTAATGGATGATTTGGACATCAGGGCACAAATAGGAGAAAGGCCTAAAGTTACATACAGAAGGGGCTCAAACTTAAAAGTCCTTCCTAGGAAAGGTTCTAACTACACTAGAACAGGATGTGTAGGGATGTACAAATGTGAGTCTTGTAACTGGTGCTACAAGGTGAAATTGGGTAGCAAATTTACAGTGAATAGTATAGACCATTATGTAAAAGGTAAATATAACTGTCACTCCAAGGCAGTGGTCTACATGGCCACATGTGATCAATGCCTAGCATTTTATATAGGCAAAACAGAAAGGAAATTTAACGCCAGAATTTATGAACACAACTATGCCATAAGAAAGAATAATATTAACAACGCATTAGCGAGGCATATTCAAGACAACACTGGCCATAATTTCACATTTATGGCAATAGATCATGTAGACATCAGTGACAAAAATCCTTGGGGACTTCAGTTAGAGTTAAAGGAGTTAAGGTGGCAAATCTTACTACAGGCAGATAGATGGCCAGGGATAAATGGCAGGACGTCCATCTCTCCAGTATTGAAATTAAAAGCCCTAGAAAGGTACAGAATACCTTAAAACATATGTTAAGTACAAGCACTTTTGTATGTAATTTGCTTTGAGTAACATTTTAGCATTATGTGAACATGTAATATGAGATTTTAAAAATGACTTTGGTTTTAATTTTATTCTATTTATAACCATTCATGACACAAGTATGAGACTAGTAATTTATATTTTAATCACAAGTTTTAGTTGTATTTAAGATGTAACAGTTTTAACTGTAATATAGTCATCATGGGGTTAATTGATGTTCTATCTAGTGTTGCTTAGCTAGCTGCCTCTCTTTGCTTACCCAATCAGAGTGTTTTTTATATGTATATAAATGTTTGTCTTACATTTTAATGGTGTCTGATGAAGTTAACACTTGTTTAATGAAAGCGCTCATGTTTTATTGGTTTCTATTGTGAATTTTTATCATTAAATACACCTTTGGTTTATCATCACCTGAGTGATTTGTGCCTGTGAAACTCTGCCTGCCAGCATTTTTATTTACAAAATAAAAGTAAAGCAGACAGGTCTACTGACTAGGAAACTTCCTAGTCAAGAAACTGTAGGTGTTTGGCACTCATTTGGTCATATGCAGCCTGCATTGAAAACAAGAATACAATGTGACAGTCAGTATTGTGACTGAACAGTCCTTCTAAGGACTACTTCTGCTTACCCCCCAAAATGGAGTGGGAGCTATAAACGGTGCTTTAAATGTAGGCTATCTAGCCTAATCCTGTCAGGATTACCATGTCCAAAAGGAATATGTTCTCTTTGGCTACATCAAAAAATAACAGATAATTTTTGCAACAAGGTATTTAACTCTCATGATTAAGTAATAAATTGAACAATTAGCTAAGAATGTTCTGATTCCAAAGTCTGAGTATGTCCTTCACTCACCAACACATGGCACCTCCAGGATCACTACAACACCTTAGGACACTTTAAGTAAGATTTGTAGATTCATTATCTACTCCATACCCAGAATGCAACATTGCACACTACCTCAAACTGTTAGGTGCTCCCTGTTACTGAAAGAGGTGCGCTATATTTTTATTTGCTGATTTATAGACTTTTTCATTTGAACTTCTGATTCTCCCTTTACCAATCCCCAATACTCTACTTTGATGCAGTACCTCTAAAGATCCGTGCAACTAGGTGAAATATCCTTAGCTGGGCCTGAGTTTGCTCCCTCATCCTCTGAAACCGCCTTTTCCAGAATAGCTCCAGTGACATGGAATTCACTTCCTAATGAAATAAGAAATTATCCCACTTCTTCTGTCTTTAAGAAAGCATAGTGGATTCATGTTAACCAAATGCCTTCGTACAACTGTTAAACAAACAATGGTTAAATAGTGTTCTTTTAAAAGTTGTGTGTTGTTCATAAATCTTTCATGTGACATAATCTCTTCCAGTGTGACGCTTTAAAAAAGTTTGATACTATTGATTTGAACTTCACTTTTACTTAGTGTGTACTGGTTTGTACCTACTCCTATTAATTGTAAACTGCTATATGTGTGTTTTTTCCTGCTTTTACTTTAAGCATGTGTCTGTAATTTTTATGGTAAATGTGCAGTGCAAACTCTGACTGCACATTCTGGTTAACAGAGTCAGCTCTGTGCTTCCCTTTCTCCTTAGTTTCACTTCTTGACGGTTATTGCAACTCTATTTCGGTACACGTCTTTGCTGTCCGCTACTCCTTTGTTGCCATTCTCTTTGCCTGTCTGTCTTATTTCTCCCCCTTCCACCTACTATAAGCCTTGTCTTTTAACTCAAGCATGGAGTCTTTCATTTTTATCCAGTTAAATTAGCCTTGTTTTCTTTTTACCTTTCTATCTCTCTCACATACATGGCAGTGAATGCAAATCATTAAGGCTGTGAGTTGTAGTTCCTGTGGTACAAGCTTTTATTCCTTCCCCCTTATCCGCCTACCGTGTGACAATCAGTAAGCCACTTAACCAGATATTGCTCCTGGATCACCCACTGAAATGGAACTGTGTGTCGAGTGGGCCTACCTAGTTAACACATGAGTAGTACTATTATTAAACCATTGCCCACAGCCATGGGTACCCCACCCTTTCCAGCTTGCGTACTTCCTCAGTTTGCGTTTAGACCACTAACTTATTTCTGACCCTCTTCTCAGCCAGCATAGCCGGCCTTATGCATAGGCCAACTAGGCAGCTGCCTAGGGTGCTACTCTAGCAGGGGCACTTTTCCAGTAATTTGGATGGTGTAGGTAGACCAGGATGGGGCACAGGGTGGTGTTGGGGGGTGCTGTGGAGACCTTTTGCTAGGCACCAGTTGACCAAAGGCCATTCCTGCCAGCCAGACATAACTCGCACAACTTAATTCCCAAACCACCACCAGTTGACCAAAGGCCATTCCTGCCAGCCAGACATAACTCGCACAACTTAATTCCCAAACCACCACCAGTTGACCAAAGGCCATTCCTGCCAGCCAGACATAACTCACACAACTTAATTCCCAAACCACCACCAGTTGACTAAAGGCCATTCCTGCCAGCCAGACATAACTCACACAACTTAATTCCCAAACCACCATTTTTCCTTTTTCTTTATATTCTTACCCTGCTATGTGCTGTAAACCACACATTGTGAATACTGTTGTCTATCTCTGCCTTCACCCAGATATTCCTTCCCCAGTTCCATTTGGATAGGAGCATATCTAACATTCTGTCATTTTTAATATAGTTCTCGACTAGTTAACTATGCCCCTCACAGTCAAAGATCTTGATTGACTCTTGCTTTCTCTCTTCACATGAGCTTGATATCTCCATGTTTCTTCCTTACACATGCAGGTCCCTCGTGACTATAATCTTTTTTTTTTTCCTACCTCATGATTAGATTAATTTCTCTAGTTCTCTTTCTTTCTCCTCCCATAACATAACAGTGGAACCAATACACTGTATCGATCCACCAACATCCGTCGTCTTCTGCCTAACTTGACAAGGTGCTTAACTTAGAATGTTTTCCTAATCACTTAAAGATCACATGCAAAGATATTTTTAACATTATCTTTTTGCTGTAATTTGCTTTAAGAATGTAAAATGTACTTTCTGATTTTGAAACGTAACTTTTATCTAAGTGACTTCAGTAAAATTACATTTCTTAAGTTTGATAAACTTGTCTTTGTAATTCCTGTATGCTGAATACAAGCATATCAGTCAAATGGGAAGGCCTTAAGGATACATAACCAAACAAATTGAAAGGCCTTAAATCCTTTATCTAAACCAGTAGATTAGAATGAAACTCTTTCTACTCAGCAGTCAACAAGCTGCTCAGAGGTGACGTGTGTCTCGCCTTTCAGGCTATGAAAACCCCAATGTTACTGAACTCCTGTAAAGAAACAAAACCAGTGGCTCCAACAAATGCCCAGACTTCTTCTTCTACTTCTTCTTTCGGCTTTTTCCCCAGTTAGGGGTCGCCACAGCGGATCACCTGTCCGCTCACGATTGGCCGTGGAGTTTTACGGTATCGCCAGCTCCGTGCCCCAAACTACAGAACTAAATCTACACCAACAAATAAACAAGTCTTGATGGGGAGAAAAGTTCCTAAATCAACATATTCCCAGCCTAAGGAATAGCTTACCATTACAGTTCAAAAACCTTATAACTTTGAGTAGCTTTAAGGCTAGTCTTGATGCGTTGATGGGTAAATGCAGATTTACACCTGCACTATCATGCATGGCACTGCTTGATTTAGGAGGTGAGGGCTATTAAGTGCTTGAAAAAGTAGGCATAAACTGTTTAAAGGTGGATGTCTAGCATCTTATGGTCCTTGTGATCACTTAACAAATATTGTTCTAATGTTCTATGTTCCTATTGACAGTTGTTCAATTTCTTCTTGATTATGTACATTTTCACCCCGCTTATAGATGAAGCAGGTGAAGCGAAAAATAATGTGTGTTGGGTAGGTACATCTTCTCAAATCTGCACCAGCTCTCAACACAAAAATACATAAAATGCAGCACAGTCAATCAGTTAATCAATCGAAGTATAAGTTAGAGAGTGTATCAATAACAACTAAATTAAATTATATTGAAGTAAAAGGTAGGCACAGCAAAATGCAACAGGATACAATTCCTAGTAAAAAGAATTGTGCTTGGCATACAATGCAATAACATAGATGTAGCACTGTAATAAAGAGTTTTCTACCATGGAATGATTATTTCTAGGAAGAAAACTAAGGATATTTGAATCACTTCAATGACAGCCATTCAAAAAAGTGTGTTTGTGTACAAGTCTGTACAGTTTGCAATGTTAAAATTAGGCCGAGGACTGCATGTGAGATCTTTACAGATCATCCTCCTGACAGACCACGTCCAAAGAAGTCTGTCCCCACACCATAAATCCAATTTATCTTTAAGCATTCAAGATTGTCAGACTGAACTAGCTTCTGGTGGTAAAAATATCATTTATTACCTGCCCTGCCATGGTGATAATTTCTTCCTATTTCATCTTCATACCTTTCAAGTAAACCAGCCACTGATTGTTACTACTATTTCTTTCATGCCTCAAGAAAGTGACTCACTCCTGAAGCTATAACATACTAAATATAAACTAAATTAATACTTTTTAGTCTTTCCTAATATTTCATGCGTTTCAAGCCCTGAAGATTCCTAGTAGAATATTTCTGCATTTTGTTTATTTTATATTATGTCAGACCTAGTGTACATGCAGAAACAAACAGTATATTCCATAAACAGCCTAAGTGCTGTTTATTGGTCAGAGTCATTACAATTTCTTCTCTTGAAGTTATAGTTCTTAATACTGTTCAAAGTGCAGTTTGAGAACAGAAAGGAAAAGGTTACAGACTGCACACTTAGGCATCCTATGGTCTCTTTAGAGAAGGAAGGGAGATGTGAGGAAGTAGCAGAGAGCTACAAAAAAAAAGAAAGAAAAAAGAAAAATAATTGTTTATATGTGCAATACCACCTTATATGAGGAAGTAGCAGACAGCTATATAACACAGTCATTTAAATGTGCAGTCCAAAGCGCTATATCCCTGTAATACATTGATACACTGGTAGAAAAGGATACAATATTATAATAGGTGTAAGAATGATTCTTACCACGAGAAGAAGTGGCAATACAGATAGCAGACTTATAAAGAAATATGAATCATGAAGGTAAAGTAACCATTTTAGCTAATGCCACATACTTATGAAATAGGGAGACTAGTCTTCTTCTCTTTCGGCTGTTCCAATTAGGGGTCGCCACAGTGGATCATCTGTTTCCATTTCTTCCGGTCCTCTGCATATTGCTCTGTCACACCAACCATCTGCATGTCCTCTGTCACCACATCCATAAACTTTATCTTAGGCCTTCCTCTTTTCCTCTTACCTGGCAGCTTCATCCTTAGCATCCTTTTCCCAGTATATCCAGCATTGCTCCTCAGCACATGTCCAAACCAACACAATCTCACCTCTCTGACTTTGCCTCCAAACTGTCCAACCTGAGCTGACCCTCTAATATAGTGATTCCTAATCCTGGTCATCCTTGTCACACCCAGTGCAAATCTTAACATCTTTAACTCTGCCACTTCCAGCTCTGACTCCTGCCTTTTTGTCAATGCCACCATCTCCAACCCATACAACATAGCTGGTTTCACGACCCTCTTATAGACCTTCCCTTTCACTCTTACTGGTACCCGTCTGTCACAAATCACTCCTGACACTCTTCACCCATTCCACCCTGCCTGTACTGTCTTCTTCACCTCTCTTCCACACTCACCATTACTCTGAAATGTTGACCCCAAGTACTTAAACTCATCCACCTTCATCAACTCTACTCCCTGCATCCTCACCATTCCTCTATCCTCCCTCTCATTCACACACATATATTCTGTCTTAGTCCTGCTGACCTTTAGTCCTCTCCTCACTAGAGCATATCTCCACCTCTCCAGGGTCTCCTCAACCTGGTCCCTACTCTCACTACAGATCACAATGTCATCTGCAAACATCATAGTCCATGGGGCCTCCTGTCTGATCTTGTCTGTCAACCTGCCCATCACCATTGCAAATAAGAAAGGGCTCAGAACTGATCCTTGATGTAAGCCCACCTCCACCTTAAACGCATCTGTTACTCCCACTGCAGACTTCACCACTGTCACACTACCCTTGTACATATCCTGTACCACACTTACATACTTCTCTGCCACTCCTGTCTTCCTCATACAATACCACAACTCCTCTCTAGGCACCCTATCATATTCTTTCTCCAGGTCCACAAAGACACAATGCAACTCCTTCTGACCTCTATATTTCTCCATCAACACTCTCAAAGCAAACATTGCATCTGTAGTCCTCTTTCCCGGCATGAAACCATACTGCTGATCACTAATCATCACCTCCCTTCTTAACCTAGCTTCCACTACTCTTTCTCATAACTTCAAGCTGTGACTGATCAGTTTTATCCCTCTGTAGTTACTACAGCTCTGCACATCACCCTTATTCTTAAAAATAGGTACCATAACACCTTTTCTCCACTCCTCAGGCATCCTCTGACTTTCCAAGATTTAATTAAACAATATTAATGTGTTTTAATTAAACAATATTAATGTGATTTAATTGTGTGTGTGTGTGTGTGTGTGTGTGTGTCTACTTCAGAAGCCTGAGACACTAAAACACTGAATCCCAAAATACTGAAAACATGTTTAATGCGGGTGGCAAGACTCCATGCACCCCTCATGTGGTGGGCTGTGACCGTCACACCCCCTGCTAATTATATATACCAACTCCAGGATCGTACAACAGTGGAAAAGGGGCAGATTCTGTCATTCAGTGTTTTGAATTTTCAGTCTTTTGGTCTTTCAGTATTTTGGGAGTTACATATAAGTCCAAAGGTATTTTTTAACAGGAAATGGCCAAAAGAAATAAGTCGGCAATAGGAAGGAATTACATAGTTTGCTGGGCAATCATTCTCTAGGCAAAAAGATTGGTCGGATGGGTTCTTACATGCAAGACAGAAGTAACTATAGTTTCAGCATTAATTCCAATAAAATAAAATACCTGTAGAACTTATGAAATACTGGATAAGGCAAAAGAAGGTAAATTATGGATTCATGCTATTTATTTATTTATTTATTTATTTCAGTTTGATTACCGGGGAAGTCCACTGGGCCAAGAAGTGCCCATTTTCAGTGGAGGCCCGGGGAGAAAAGCTCCACAAGCAATACAATGAAACATGGTTACATAAACTTAATAGTATAATACAAGAGTAAGATTCAAGCAGTCAGGAAATACATTTACATAAAATGTGCAAGAAGAGCAAACATAATGAAGCAATACAGTGCAGAGTAAAATAACAAAAATACATAGATGTGCCCAAAAACTTTTTTTTTTTCCAGACTGAAAAAAAGTTGGAGTCAGGAGAAAGTTAGAAATGTCAGGAAAATCATGGAGGTAAGAAAGGGCCAGGAAGTGCAGAGTTCAGGGAAAGAGATCCCTGGAAATTATATCTGGTGAGAGCAGGAACATTTCCATTTGGATGACAGGTATTTGAGAAGTAGGGTCTTGAAGGATTCAGAGTTAGGTATAGTCCTAAGAGAAGGAGGGAGAGAGTCCCATTTTTTACCTAGAGAGAAGGAGAGTAGAAGTTGGCCGGCAGGACGTTTAGGTTTGTGGATGGAGATAAGGTTTTGGTGTTCAGATCTCAGAGATCTGTTTGGAGTGTATGGTGGAAGGATGTTTATTAAGGCAGGGCATGAGTCTGGGCAAAATATTAGTTTGTGAGCAGTGGTTAGTTGGAGGTAGTCCAGGTGGTTGGGAAGTTCAAGCCAATTTAGAGATCTAAGGGTAAGGCAGTGGTGAGTTGAGGTTTTGGATTTGGTTGCGAATTTAGAGATCTTATTATAGCAACTTTCAAGTTTTGAGATGTTGGAAATAGATTGGTTAAAAGAGGGGCTCCATAGAGAAGAGAGGGTAGAAGATATGTAATTGCCAGGGTGTGCCTATATGAGTTGGAAAGAAATTGGTTGTTTCTGTAGAGCATACCTAACTTTTGGTGGGTTTTCTTTATGTTTTGTTGAATGTGGAGATCGAATTTTAGGTGTTCGTCTATGGTAATGCCGAGTAGTTTCGCGGAAGGCACTACTTCTATAGCAGTGTTGGTTTGGCTGAGGACTTTGAAGGAATCTTTGTCAAAGGATGAGGAATGTCTGGAAGGGGTAAAAATAAGAATTTGGGATTTATTAGAGTTGAGGGAGAGGTGGTTTTGGTGGAAAAGGCTATTTGTGTTTTGGTCTGGAGTTCAGAAAAGTTAGAGGCAGCACAAACTAAGGTGGAGTCGTCAGCATATTGGATGACTGTGGTGTCAGGTATGACAGAGTGTAGATTATTTATAAAGATGTTGAAGAGCATGGGTCCGAGGATGGACCCCTGGGGAACACCGGTTGGTGTGGGCAAGAAGGAAGAGGTAGAGTTCATCCATCTGACAGCTTGAGATCTTTCAGATAGGTAGCTGGAGAACCAGGAACGAGTATGTGGGGAGAGATTAAGGTTGGCGAGATGAAAGAGTAGGTGTGTATGGGAGATGGTGTCAAAGGCTTTGGATAGATCTAGTAGTACTGTGGATACAAGGAGTCCAGAGTCTCGGGCTCGGTTGACTGTTTCAAGGAAGGTTAGTAAGGCAGTAATGGTGCTATGGCCTGGGCGGAAGCCATGTTGGGTGGAAGTAAGAAGGTGATTCTGACTTAGGAAAGGTAAAAGCTGATGGTGGACACATTTTTCTAGAACTTTAGATATTGGAGAGAGTAGGGCTATGGGGTGGAAATTAGAGATAGTGGTGTTTTTGCCTCCTTTGTGGAGAGGTAGGATGTAGGCTGAACGCCAGAGTTTGGGTACGTATGACTCATTTAAGGATCTGTTTATCAGGATACTAATAGGGAGAGCAATACCTTCAGCTGCGCATTTGAGGAAGGAGGAGGGTATGTTGTCAGGGGCATTTGAGCATGGTTTAAGATTAGATAAGAGCCTTTTTATGAAGCTGGTTGAAACTGGTTTGAATTGGAAATTTAAGAGACATTTATTAAGGTTATTGGGTGTTGAGGAGAGGATGTTAGGTGGATTATTGTTTGGGAATGTTTTGGTTAGATTAGCTAGGGATTCTGTGAAGAAGGTGTTGAAGTGAGAACTCAATTCCTTGTCAGTTAAACTTGGGTCTGGGCAGGGATTATTTTTGGATCCTGGGTGTAGAAGGGAGTTAACTGATTTCCAAAATTGTTTTGGGTTCTTATTTTTGTTAGACTGCAGTTTACTATAGTAATTTTTTTTGTCTAAAGTGATTAGTTTTTTTACTTGGTTGCGAAGTTGGGTGTATTGGAGGAAGGAAGAAGGCAGTTTGGTTTTTTGATAATGCTTCCAGGCTTTGTCTCTGTGATGCATGATTTGTTTAGTCTCTTTTGTCAGCCAAGGAGCAGTGTTAGTTTTGATTCGTTTGTTTCTTAGAGGGGCTAAGCAATTTAGGGTGTCTAGGAAAATAGAGTTGAAATGTTCTACAGCATTGTCTAAGGGGAGAGTATTAAGGGTTTGCCAGTTGGTTAGTTTGAAGGTGTTTGAGAAAATTGTAGGGTTAAAGTTGCTGAGATTTCGAGTTTGAATGTACTGGTGATGAAATTGGGTGGAATTAGCTGACTGGTGAGTGAAGGCAGGGAGATGGTCACTAAAAGTATCGGGGATGGTGCCTGAGAGAATTATTTTGTTGGGATGAGAAACTAGAATCCAGTCCAGGATGGATCCAGGAGGATGGATTTTGTTAGGACGAGTTGTTGAATGGATTACTTGGGTGAAGTTGTATAGGTTAATGGCTAGAGAAGGGGAAGGTGAGTTGATTTTATTCCAGTCTATATTTACGTCGCCAAGAATGTAAGTTTCATATTTTATTTCGGTTGAGGCCCAGTGAAGAATATTTTCAAGGGTAGAGATGTTGTCACCTGGGGAGATATATAGGGAGATAAAGCAGATATTCTTATGTCTATTCAATCTGAGAAGACCAGCAGTTAATTCAGTTTTTTTGAATTGTGGGGTTAGGATTTGCAGAGGGATTAGAGAGAGATGGTTAGAGTAGATTAGAGCAGAGCCTCCACCTTTTTTATTTAAGCGATCATTTCTAAGGATGTGGTAGCTTGGAGGTAAGATTTCAGGGTCAGTAATATAAGGTTATCAATTGAGACTGATAATAAATATTATACTTTTCCGGATAATTAATTACATAGAACCCTAACTGGAATGTGCTGCATCAAGGGGTATGATCACATTTGTCCTGTAGGTATTGGTGGATGTCCAGTACCCAGAATGCTGGGAGACAATGTAAGGCATGAGTTGTCTAATGGCAAGGCATATATAAACCATTTGTCTGGCAGATGCAAGATAATAGCATTTATTTTCATGTCTCTAATACAGAGTGGGTTACTTATACTACTCCTACGAAAAGTAATTATTGAAGAGGTACTTCCTAAATAGTTATACTGTTATTATGATAGGTTCCCAGAACTGCAATGGGAGGGAGGTGTTTATAACTATCAATCTATTATTTTTAAGAGTAAGTTCCTTAAAATTAACTATGCAGACTACCCTGGCACTTCCAGATATTTAGTTAAGGTAGTGATTCTATCAAATGTTACAGAAATTTAAATAAAAAAAAAACAATATGACAAAAATGCAGTTGTGTGTGAGTCGGTTTGTGGTACAGATGAACTACTGCATTAGGCTAGCCACCCAGTGTTGTAAACCTTGACGTTAGATGATTGTCACCGTTGAAGTTACACCCCGACCCCATGTGCAAAAATGGGAACAGGGGGTTGAGGATGAATGGATGGATGAATATGACAGAAATGGCAAAAGACCGTTAGTAAAACTAGAAAAAAGTAACACAAGTATACAAAACAAAAAGAAAACATCAGCAATACATAGATGTAAAAGTTAAAAGAAAAGAAAAAAATACAAGTCTGCACTCATCAA
This sequence comes from Protopterus annectens, assembly GCF_019279795.1. Lineage (NCBI taxonomy): Eukaryota > Metazoa > Chordata > Ceratodontiformes > Protopteridae > Protopterus > Protopterus annectens. The sequence continues at coordinate 143,914,511 of NC_056749.1, read as the reverse complement.
AGTTTATTCTAGTGCCTGGGCAAAAACTTGCCAGGGAGAATAAAAAACAACATACACAGACTTTCAGGATGGCTGTATACTGATCAAAAGCTTAATTTCAGCTCTCCTGCTGTGCAAAAAGAAACTGAGAAATAACAGCTAGTAATTCTGCCAGTAATTCAGTTACTGGCTAGTAAGTGCACTGCCTGGATGCCAGTAAAGAAAGAAATTTAGAGATGCTGATAGATAATCAGCTAGAAAATGTAAATAGAAAGTACTGACTGGGAAGGATCGTGTAGCCGTTCAGCAAAATACAGTAAAAGATCCAGCTTTGTTACATAGGTTCATAGATTCATAGATTAGTACTAAGCTAACTGCCCTTGCAAGCCATTTTAAGCCTAGCCAAGTATCCCTTGTGAGACTCAAACCTTGCACCTTGTGCTTGTAAGGCAAACACCTTAACTATTAGGCCACCTTCCCAACTGAGATGGCTTTTACTAATTTAGAGGAAAAACAAATCAAATGTACTCAGAGCAAGGGTGTAGCCAGGTGGGTCTAGGACACATGCTCGACTAGCATATGTCTGAATCACAAAACATCGAACACACATACACGAAAGTGCTTAACATCGAAAAGCACTTCCGTGTATGTGTAGTTCAAAACAAAAAATCTATGTTTCTGCAGGGGGGGGGGCTTCGCCCCCCGCACCCCCCACACCCCCCCCTACTTTATTATTCTCACTCCAACATCACACTACAGTGGGGAAAAGGGAATTTTCCCTTACCCGTGCTGTAGTCCAATCTACAAAATAGGCACACATACAAGGAAGCGCTTGTCGATGTTAAGCGCTTTCGTGTATGTGTGTTCATTATTTTGTGATTTGGACATATGCTAGTCGAGCATGTGGCCGGATCCCAGCCAGGCATACTCTTTATACTCTAAAGAGTACAATTGTTTTCTGAACCTGTTAGAAACATTGGGGCTTTATCAAGATATATGATGTCTATAACTATCTAGATTACTGCCTCTAAACACATGTATATAGCTTGCTTACAGAGAGGATTGCAAATCTAAAAACAATACCTGTAATAGTTTTTAACTGAGCAACTGAAAATGTTACACACATAAAGTCTGGTGCGGGAAGTGGGCAGACAGCAGCTTGAGTGATATGACTATTTTTTAAATGCCAAGTATACTGTGGAGTGGTGCAATAAGCATCTATGAGCACAGAATGGAATGCACTGACTATACCACTTAGAGCTGATTAAAATAAATGAAACATTCAAGGACTATATCAACTGAAATAACAAAAAGCTGGAAAAAATGGAATAAGTTTTAACTAGATATTCAGAAGAAATGATAAAACTGCAAAAATCAGAAATTGAGATGAAGAAGAGATTGGCTAATTAAGAAACTTCTCAAGAAGAGTGGTTTCAAAAATGGTAGAGTTAGAAGACAGAACACAAAGTGAAAAAACTGAGATTTTCTGCTGTACCAGAGAAACTGGAAGCAACAGGCTGTTTTAATTTTATAAAAGCACAAATAAGCAACTGGTCTGGTATTCCACAGCAGAATTTTTTAATAGAAAGGCCACTGACAGTATGCTCTAACCTGGCCAAGTGAAAGCATCCAAGGCGTATATTAGTTATTAGTAAAGATGCAATCATAACAGCAGAAAGACATGATCCTAACACAACTGTGGCAGAAGGGTAAATTATTATAAATTAGAGACAGTAGAGAGTTTGTGGAAAATTAGTGACTGCACACCAGGCAGAAGAAAAGCAAATTTACCCTAGCAATCAGGAAATATTGAAAGACAGGCATGAGATTCAAACTGTTGTATCCAGCTGTCTTCAGAATATTGTTTTCCTGGAGGATCAAATACATTTTTGATGCAGAACAGGTTAAGGAGGAAATACAAAAGTTTATCCAACAAAAAGCGAGCCATCAAATAGAATAGAACTTTATTTCTCATTGTTCTGACAATAAATTTTATAGAGAGATTTTGCCAGTCCAATGTTCTAAAGGAAAATGATTGAGACAGATAGTAAAATGGCACAGGATTTGACTAGAAGAATAGGGAATACAGTGGACTTGAACCAGAGTCTGGAGATGGAGATGAACAAGAAGACCAGCAGCACTGAAATTAGTGAATAAATGTGAGATTATAAACCATCAATCACATGTATGAAATATGGCTTTGCAAGAAAAAGTGCTGAAAAAGATTTGACATTTGTTGACTTTGTTAAACTTGTGAGTGACTGTAAACATATACCTCAATTTATGCCATTAATGTTTAGAAGGACATTAAAAGGAAAAAAATGTTCTTAATAGTATTTGCATAAAATATGTCATAATATAAACTGTATGTTATATAGTAAAACAGATTTGTGTAATATGTAGTCAGGAGTATGTTAAATAAGGAGTGAAGGTAAGTCATTTCAGTGTTTGTTGTATGTGATAAAGATATTAAAGTAAGCAAGTACTTTTTTTTTTTACTTTTAAGAAATATAGGCATTGCAATGTAAAAAGAGAAGAAAAGCTGGACAAAAGCAATTTTAAGTTAATATGTTGCAATCATGGGCTGTCGGGTGGGAAATGGGGTGTAAAAGTTCACTTGTTTAAATTACATGTAGAGCTGTGATGCTTTTTCTTATTTTTGTATAGGTGAATGGCTGGATTAATGCCCTTGGCTTAATCTAAAAACAAATGTGTTCTTGAAGCATGTAGGCTTGAAACATAGGGCAGTATGATGAATGGCATGACTACTAATTTTCCTTCGTATGCAATGACAGCTTGTTTTCTTTTTTCCTTTAACAATGTTCAGTAGGATTTAAGAAGTCTGCAGTTGAAGTCAGTTGCATATTCTGTTCTTATGTTTCCATGGAGATGAAATGTATGCAGGTACAAGCAATTGATCTTTTGATTTCTGAGCACTGTTTGCTGAGAAAATATAAAATTTAACAGTATAAGGACAAGCGGTTCAGTAAAAAATAAAGTTTGAAATTATTGGAAGTGAATAAGGGATAGCAGCTTTCCTTGCAACTTTATTACTTCAACACATTTAAAAGAACAGTATATAATTTCATTTTATTTAAAGACAGCCAGTCAAATCTGAGAGGGGAATATATATAAAACAATAAGGCAATTTGTAAGTGGGAACACAGGCTGTAACATGCACTTTAACATAGGTAGCCTTAATTTTAGGTTATGTAATGCATATAGGTATAGCTAGTTTTTGTGTATTTGTTCTAAGGTAACAGGTTATGGTTATTCTAAAATGAATTTAGTTTTTTTGTTTGAGGGTTTTCATTAAAACAAAATGTTTTGAAAATATGCGATATAGGTTAAATGGAGATGACAAGAAACAGCTGTAAAAAGATCAACCTGTCAAACATCACTGTGCATGCAACACAAAAGTTGGAAACACATATTCAAAATGTTGTCATATAAAATAGGTAAGAACAATAACTTCTTATCATAATGGCTATGCTATCCATATTATTTTGGAATATAAATGGCCTTACAGTTATTGACAAAAAAATTAAGAATTTTGAATTACATTAAGAAATGAGAATACAAACAGCAATGCTACAGGAGACACATTTGGAAAGAAATAGGCATGTTGATTTGATAAAGAAAGGATTTCACGATGGATATTCAACTTATTATCAGGGACTGAGGAAGATGGGAATAATTATATTCATTGCTGGGTGAGCTCCAATAGTGATAGAAGAGGAAAAAATTAAGCGTAGATTTGTGGTAGTAAGTAGCTACAGACAAAGGAGGGGATTACACTGGCATGTATTTATATTACACCAAAAATTGTTGTTATGGAGTTTAAGAATGTTTTTGGAGAAACAGTGTGCTTTCAGCAAGGAATATAACTTGTAGGTGGGGACTGGAATTTGATTTCCAACAGTGAGGATGTATCTGGGGACCTAGAAGGGAAAATAACAAAACAGGGTAGATTTTTTGAAGAAATTTATGAAAATATTTGGTATGGAAGATGTGAATTCAGTAGTAAGAACTTGGAAAGAGAGAATTTACATATCATTCTTCATGTTACATGCTAAACTATATAGAAATTATATTTCGTAGGAACATGTGCATTTAATTGAAAGCTTTAACACACATCCAATAACTATTTCTGATCATGCACCAGTAAAAACTAAGATACAAATGCAGGCTAATGATGTCTAAATGAGACACTGGTGCTTTCCCACCTACTTGTTAACTGCAGAGTGCTAAAGGGAAAATAAGGGAGTATCTAGATAATATGCATGATTGCTGTTAAGCAACTGTTTTTTGATAATAACTCCATACCACAAAAACTTTTAGCACATACTTAGACAACAGAAAGCAGAATGGATTATCACCAAACTTAGAGAACCTATAACATGAAAAATAACCAAAGATCCTGTAGAGATACCACAGCTATTTTGTATAAAGCAGAGAAATGTAGAAATCAAGAAAGTATACAAATGGACATATTTATGGAAAAACTTGAGTATGAGAAGATTAGAGGTAGATGAGGCTGAACAATTAACCGTTAAGATAGGAGGCGATGAGATAAAAGGGGTAATGTATAATCATTCTAAAGGAAAGTCACCAGGAACAGATGGTATTCTTGTAGAAGTTTAGAAATTAGAAGGGTAGAAAGTGAAAAAGATCTGTAAGGTTTTGCTTAGCATTTTAAAGAAGATGAAGCACCAATGTCTTGGCAAAAAGCAGTGGCGGCTGTAATACCAAAAGATAGTAAAGACCATCAGTCCTAGCATCATATAGTCCCATTTCATTAAACCATGATTATAAAGTGTTTATGTCTATAGCTAAAAGAACGGGAAATGTGTGGCCAAAATTGATAGATATGGATTTTGGAAAGGGAGGCAAATATTTTAGAATATTAGTATAGTAATTATGATCTAGTGGGAAGCAGAATGTAAGAAAATACCACTGTTCCTGGTGGATCTTGATTCAGAAAAAGCATTTTACAGAGGAAGCTGAGATTTCATGAATAGGATAATGGAAGCATTTTCATTCCCTGATACGATAATGAAGTTAACGCGGATGATATATGAAGTCTTAAAGGCAAGAATTAAAGTGGGAATCTGATACGTTGTGTCTGAATAGAGAATCCAGGCAGGGATGTCCTGTTTCCCCTTTTGTTATTTGCTTTATACTTAGAGCCACTGACAGAAAATTAGGGGCTCAGACATTCTAAGCTATAATTGGTATGGTAATCAAGAAAAGTTAGCTTTATTTGCAAACAATATTTTGTACCTCATAAAACCAGAAAATGACATCTCAGTGTTGTGGAACATTTTGAGACAGTTTCAAATCTTTTTTGGGATATAAAATTAATGAAGATAAAACAAAGGGTTTAGCTGTAAATTATGTAGCCACACATGAAGTGGTTCAGTAATACCCATATTTTTGGAAAGATGATTATACGAATTATTTAGGGGTATGGATTAAAAAGGTTTTTGTTATGGCAGCTAAGAATATGTGGGAAGGTAGTGAAAAAAAACTGGAAGCTCTTGTTTATGGAGATGGACAGTTAGATACAAGCAGTGAAAATGTTTTTACCCCCTTAGATTTATATACAGATCAAGCATATTTTTATCAACCAGAGGAGAAGTTGTGGACACTAATTAATACAAAGTTGAAAGACTTTATCTGGGAGGGGAAGAGAGCATAGGTAAAGTGGTATAAATTGATCCTTCCAATAGAATAAGGTGGTTTAGGAATACCCGATTGAAGGAATTTTTAGACCTATACAATTAAGGCTTATATATATATATATATATATATATATATATATATATATATATATATAATATATATACACAAGCCGAAAGTTATAATTCAAAGTGGAAAGGGATGATGATGAAGGGAGGGTTCAAGAAATAAGAACAGTAGGATTTTAGTTGCAGATTCTAAAGGAAAATAAAATTTTATTCATAAAGTAGCAGAAAGAATTATAAGAACTAAGCCAAAATGAGAATGGAGAAAAGAGATTCTGTTAATAGGGATGACTGCAAGCTGGGCTACAGAGAAAAGACAAGAGGGAGCTGGAATTTACTAGAGAAAACTGGCAAAGGAACCAAGGCATTGGGAGCAAATAACTAGCAAGTGGAAAAGTAATAGAATGAGATGAGGACACAAAGATATCTTGGAATGCAGGCTATAGATGGCCTTCCCTACGAGGGACTGATATCAAAGTATAAGTAAACAAAAAGGGATAGGGAAAGCCAAAGTGAACAATGTGCTCGGGAAGAGGTTTTATGTGAATCTATAATAGAAGCTGTTGTTAAAAAGGGATAATTAGTGGGGCAGATTGTAAATGTTGGATGTATGATGGGGAAGAAATAGTTAACTGGGAACATATGTTTTGGGTGTGTGAGTTGGTAGATTTAAAATTCTGTACAGAGTAATCTATCAGAAATATTGGGTGTGTAAATGGGTATGACTAAGAAAATGATTCTTTTGAGCTGAGATGTAGGATCTGATTTGTCTAGACAGAGTATGTTTAATTCTGGTGGCTGCCAAAAAAAAAAAAAAAAAAAACAATAACTATAAAATAGAAACTCTAAATCAACTCTATTTGAAATATTGAATATTGTAGCAGAGATAAAGAACTGAAAGTGGGATCGTTAAAAAAGTGAAGGTGCAAATTACATAGAAATAAAGTGACATTATGGGAATAATGCACACATTAGAGGAGCAGTGAGGTTTAAGGAAAGTCAGGAATTGAACATATTATGTAATGCTGGACTGAGGATAATTTTCAAAAAGAACATGTGATATATAATGTCTGCAACTGGAAACATGTTATATGGTTTGTTTTCATTATTATTGCTGTCATTGTTATTTTTATAATTATTAATATATGTTTGCCTATATATTTAGTGATAATTTAATAAAGGTGTTTAAAAACAGCACACATAAATACAAAAAATGTATTTATAGTGAAGGGTCATTTTGAAAATATTTGTTTAGGTGATAAAAATGCCCCTTTTTCTGCACATTCTATTGAATGCTATGATGTTCCTTGATGCATCCATTTTGGTGGCTTTACAGCGTTCAGGATTATCCTCAATGTCATGTCCCTTTTTATAAACAAAACAATGTTGGATTCTGAGGATCTCCGCCAAGTCATCTGCATGAGAAAGAATACACGAGTATGTTTAATAATGTTTCTAATGGTGGTAGAATCAGGATGGTACTTTAAGTCCATTACACACTCATACTGTTCTGGTTCTTGCAGATCAGCACTTTCAGGAAGTTTAATCTTGCCAAAAAAAGGGTAAATATTTTTCCATTAATATTTTTGTTTATTTTCTCTAATCGTTAGTCTCATAAGGTCACATCTACATTTATTAAAAAGTTTAAGTGACCCATCATGAAGCTTGGATCCTTCTGCAACAACATTAGTATATTTCCAGGTCTTTATGCCCTTAAGAACACAGTCATGTCTAATACATTTATTAAAATAACTGTTGCCCCATTGCAAACTTCTTTAGTTATGCAACCTTTTCCCCAAGCAATGTAATTGTGTGGAAAACGAATCATTGACATTGCTGGACTTATTACTCGAAAAAGGAACTTACAAATGTGGGTGTTGTAATCATTCTGATTATATTTTAATAATGGCTGTCTCATTTTTAAATAACATTAATTTTACAATTAGACCTACTAAATTCTACAGCTGTAGTTCTGTAGGAGGTGGTTTATTTTGCTTAGGGGATGACATACAAATCACCTTATGATGGAAAAAATAAGAGGTCTCTAAGAAAATGGCTGTATGAGCACAATTATGATATTCCATGTTAATTTGGAAATAATGCTCTTAAAAACATTCTGCTTCCTGCAAGATTTGTTTTAGTTTTGGAAGATGTGCAAAAAATGTAAAGGGGGGCTGGGAGCTGATTATTGAATACAAAGGCCTCTTTTGACAACTGAAGGTAAATTCTGGTTCACTCCTTAGTTTAGGTTAATACATGTCTATTAGAAATCTGTTAAAGTTCTGTACAGCTAAACTTTGACATTTGTAAGTCTAAATGAAACAGAAAAGCAAAAAGTCACCAATCTGCAAAAAATGTAAGGAAAGCCACAATTTATTTAGCCCTTTCACTCCTTTTAGAATGAATTTCATCAGAATGAAAGTAAACAGCATAATCTCCCACTTAAAATAAACATATGACAAATTCATGGTTTGTGATACGCTGTTTGTTCAGTCTGCAACAAGTAATCATTCAAACCAAGCAGGACTTCAGCATTCAGTAAAATCTGCCAGTGCAGTTATCTGTTTTAATAGTAAAGTATCCCAGTTTCCTTCCCTATGGCATTTGACTACCCTTTTAAATATAAAAAAAAAAAAAGAAAATCTTTATGTATAAAGGCATGCTTAAATAGTGTCCTGGTGTTGTTATCATTCCTGATACTTCTAAGATGCTCATATAAGTGTTTGTTAAGTCTGTCCTCTGTCCTTATCAACATAAAATGCCAGATGGTTTGAACACAGGGCAGTTTTTAATAACATTACTAGTATTACAATTAAAGCTACCTGCACGGGTATTAATTCAGGATAGCTATGCCCAACCATATTTCACCCTTCAGATATAAAGCATCAGTAAGATCAAATTCCACAATTAGCCTTTCTTCTATTGTTGATGTACTTAATGTCATGCCTCTGAAACATGACTTGGATGTTATAGGCAGATTTGTAAGGAAAACTTGAAACTCCTTTTTCTGGAGATCTGGGTTATTATTACTAACCAAGTCCCAGTTTCTCACCAAAATGTCCCACCCTGAATCAACAGAATATTGCAGAACCAAAGAGCTGATTAAGGAGCTTTTTTCCTGTGGTCCAGAAGTGCAAGGTTTGATTCCCTCAGCCTACATAGGCTAACTGTAAGACTCTGAGCAAGTCACTTTTCCAGACACCAATTCTGGACTGAGAATGAAAAAGGTTTATGGGGATAATTGCTCTACCCCAGAAAACAAATAAAATAAAATAAATCATAGTTCTGGATAAGTTGTCAGTCTTGCTCTGAATTTTGCCATCCCGTGGCTTATTCAGAATAGGAGCATATTTTTGTTACCCCTACCAAGACCAACATTATTTCATCAAGGAGCTTGGGGTGTACTTTCTTTTTGGCAAGCATTGTTCTCAAGTGATCACATTGTGCATGAAACTTTTCCTCTTCTGAGATCAGTACAGACACACACACACACACACACACACACACACACGCGCGCGCACACACATACACATACACACACACACACACACACACACACACACATGCACACACACACGCACACACGCACGCACGCACGCACGCACGCACACACACACACACACACACACACACACACACACACACACACACACTACCCTTTAACAACACTTTCTTTATGAGCTAACATGCATGTGCTGTCAAAATGCAAATAAGAATAAGTACTTTTCCTTTCAGGTCAGATTCATATCACCCTTATCCACATCCTTGTATTAAAAAATATAAAAAAAACCACAACTAGCAGCAGTTGTAAAATAGTTATGAGGAACTTAATTCAAGAATTCTGGCACATTGTGTGTCTGGATGAAACAATGGGTCATTTATTTCCTGGAATGGTCACATTCTCCTATAGCAGATATTTAAATTTAAAGGGATTATTAAATATTCCATTATATAGTGTAGATAAGGGGATGGCAGGGTCCTATGCTTGTGGAAATTGTAAATTTAGAAGGATTAGAAACATTTCTAGCACTGTTATTAATGGACGAAATTTTGAATCTAAGGGTAGATTCACATGCAAGTCTTGTGGGGTTGTGTACATAGTGGGTTGTGGGTGTGAGGTCATCAAGTGATAGATTGGACAAACTAAGAGAGCAGTCAAGGTAAGAATATTAGAACATTTGGGAGACATTTGGAATAGACATTTTAGAAGGCCAGTAGGTGAACAGTTCTGCAGCCCACATGGTGGATGACAGTTCTTTTTTTCTTTAGCATCCTTGCTAGTCCTATGTTATCTAGAGGAGGTGACTTGAATCAAAAGTTGATTTCATTAGAAAGTAAGATGATTTTAAACTATGGTACACTATTTCCTAGGGGACTAAATTTAGAAGTTAATTTAACATGAGGTGTTGTTCAATTCTTTAAGTCAGCTAGGTTTAAATGTTTAATAAAAATATTTACTAAACATATTCAGTAAATATGTTTAATAAATATGTTAGATGCTAAATATTTTTATTTTGTATTTAAATACTGATGGTTAAATCACATTGCAATGTTTTCTATTAGTAAAGTAAAGTGAACATTATGTAGAATATCATTGTGCACTTTAAGAACTTAATTGGTTGCAATTAATAGTGTAATAAGTGAGGGGTTCACTTGGCATTTATTATGTATGAGCACTTCAATGTATATCCTTGAAGGTGAAAGACCAAGATACCAGATGTTTGTTTGGTGCTAGTAAACTATTTTACAACTGCTGCTAGTTGTGTTTTTTTCATTGTCTTTATCAGCTTTTGGCTGTTTGTTTTTTTACAGTACTAAAAAAATATCTAAGAAAGCAATACCACAATCTTTCACTTTAAATGTGAACTTGAAAAAAGTCAGTGGACATGTAGACATTCAATGACTCCATGAGACTGTACCCTGTCAAGCAAACAAAAAAAAAAGTCATCCAAAAATGATTGTACATTTTCAGAAATCATTTATATTTAATCACAAAAATATAGACTTATTTCCAATAGCATAACACAGTATTGGCAAAGATGGGAGCACAAGTCACCCCACTTATACCCCAGTACTATTTTTGAAATATTCACACTGAAAGCTGAAATCTGACTTAATCACGTGTTTGATTTTATCAAAGTATTTAGGATCTGTTTTTAATGTCTTATGTCTGGCTGCACATTTGTTTGATTATTTCTGTCTGGCATTTAAAATGTTTTATGGTCATGTGACTTTTCAGAGAGCATGTGCAACACATTAACTTTGATGTACTTAGTTCTGACGATGTCTAGTTTACTCCTCAAAAGCAGTACTGGTTCACTATGGGCAACTGTTGGATTGTCTCCAGTTTTTTTTTTTTTTTGTTACAACTTTATTTGATCTTACCAATGAAAAACAAAGGATGTTTGAAATATTACTAACTACAAAGTTTCATAAGCAATGTTCATTCAGAGGCAGAATAGCTTTCAATGTCACATTAATATGTACTTATTGCAAACATATTGTTTTTGCTGAAGACACTGGATGATATGATGTGTAAAAGCCAGCTGACAAACTAATCCTAAAAGTTATGGTCATTAACAAAATTTCCCTGTTATAAACCAGGTTTGGCAATCCAGCAGTGTTACCATGTGACTAGTGCAATCCAAGTACTTCCTCTAAAAGAGAATTCCATTGGAATTTGAGTCGTATTTGACAGATTGAGTGACTGGTTAATCACACTGCAACAAGAGCCTCTGATTGGTTCAGACAGTTTCTTGGCATATGTTGCTTCATGGGGAGTCTCTGAAGCAATATATGCCAGATAGTTTACTGACGTGTTGCTTCAGAGACTCCCCATGAATTATGCATAGGCCTCTTCTGTATGCAGCAAGTCACTGGTGGATTCCTCCATCTATATTCTGTGTTTGGAATTCAGAATGTTGCTTAATATGAAAATTCTCTAACATTTGAAAGTTCGGCCTTATCACCCAGTCTGAATGGTCAAACAACTTGGTGGTATCTAATTCAAAATAAATTACATACTCTTACTTACCTATAAGAAAAAGTTTGCCTTTTAAGTTTCACCTGTGCTGCATTCCTTTACTCTGTCTTGTGCTCTAGTCTAGTAACAATGAGCCATACTGCGGTCTACACTGTGAAAGCAGTATAAAAGTGAAAAAACATAGCTCAAGATCTGACACTATCATCTCATACGGAACAGCTAGTAAAATTAACTATATAGGTGAAGAGGTTTTTCCTCATTATGAATTACTCATGCTTAGCGAATCTCATCTTTTGTAATTAAAAGACTCAAACTCATTGAACACACCTAATGATTATTAGAAACATTCCTACCAAAATATAACACTTTTAGACTGGAAGAGACAAAAATGAAGTTTTTTGTGTACATAAGCATGGAGAAATGTGACACATATTGTACCAGCCGTGTCTACAAATTCATTTTTTGGGATGTAACATGTTGCACACTCTCAAATATTAACATTGCAAACTATGGCTGCTTTGTTACTCATATAGATGTTTGCTAACATCTTCAGTCAAAGACTGTTTTTTTCTCAAGTGCTTAACTTAGCAACATTGGGTATACTGTACAGCTTAGATAATCAACCATGTTACTCTGCAAAAACAGTCTTTAATAAAATACAAGTGAGGAGTTAAGTCAGCAAAGAAGGTGACAGAGTCAAAAACTCTGTTAAGGCAGAGATGGATCCAGCATAGCTGACCAAGGCTACATTCTTCTTTAAGAACACCCTTTGCATCTGGTCAACACATATGTTGTATCTGTGTGACCTGTTTACTTCTGTGTCTGTGCTACCTGTTGCTTATGTTTTCATCTTCTATGCATGCAGACTTTGAATACAAGATCTTGTTTGAACTGAGGACCATGGACACATGAACAAATACGAGGGGTGTGTGTGTGTGTGTGTGTGTGTGTGTGTGTGTGTGTGTGTGTGTGTGTGTGTGTGTGTGTGTGTGTGTGTGTGTGTGTATCTGTCTGCCTCTGAAATGCCCTAGTTCATACCTCTTAACTGTCCAAATTTTCCCAGAATGTTCTGATTTTCTCATCTTATTTTCAATCTTTTCTTCATGAAATGTATGGTTTTCAGAATGTTACATAGTATTAGAAAAGCAATGAATAACAATGGTATACTTTACATGACTAAAGAAGATAACCAATTGAAGCAAAGCACTAGACTGCATGGCATTGTTTGTATGGTGACATCTGTGCCTAGTGCTGACAAGGGATAAACATGCACACAGGCTATATTGCTTCAGCAAACAAACTCATAATGGAATTGAATCATTTTATTTATGTCATCGAGAAAGAGAGAGGACTTGTCATGGCAAACAATGTTTTAACGTACATATATACAAGAAGAGCCTTCTGGAGGTATATCCAAATCTCTGCATTTGGATCAGAATTCTTCTGACCACACAAGTTACTGTCACTGGTGCTAAAAGGAGCTTCAGCAGGATTAAACTGATCAAGAATATCTTGCACTCAACCATGACAGATGACAGGCTTTCTGTGTTTGCAATTATCTCAATCGAAAACTAGGCTGCCAGATCTCTGGACTGTGACGCACTGATTAACCAATTTGCGGAAAAAAAAGCTTGAAAGAAGCACTTTGCGTAAATACGCTACTGGTGTATGGAGTACATGTACACTGTAGGCCTATGTATACATAATATGAACCCTTTATATATGTTAGCATGCTAAGAAGACATGTGTCACCCTGTTCTGTTCCAGACATGTTTTGTTAATAATTTGTATGTAATTTTGTGTGCACTATGCTAAATGAACCGTCATGGAGCAACTGCACTGCAATGCAACTTTTAGAATTACATTTCATGTATTTCATTAAAGATGACTACAACATGCGTGAGTTAATTGGGTGAAAGCAGTCTTTTGATGTGCATATTTATGTATTTGAAGAACTGGATTTATTATTATAGTTACACTATAGTAAGCACTAAGCTCTAGTAGTTTGGGATTATTTTTAGCTTGGTTTTGAGTAAGCACTTAGCTCTAGTAGTTTAGGATTATTTTTAGCTTGGTCTTAAGGCATTTGTTGATGTGTGTGGACAGTGTGGCCAATAAAATGTTAATTTCAGAGGGATAGAGCAAAGGGCCCCATACTTATGTTCAGAGGGGACCACTTTCTTTGTTGCTACGGCCCTGTTCAGCATGCAGCGTGATCAATATGTCCTGCAAATAGTGTGAAATTGTACAATTAGGAACAGGTGATGAACATGATTTGAGTTAGAACAATTATGTTTAGAGGTCGCACTGCAGCACAAAAGATACAACAAAAGGAGGACATTGACGCGTTACTTGGAGAAGGATAGCAAAAGCATGCCCTGCTTTACAACTTAGAGGAGTAGCCAGCTCCCAAATTATGCACAATGGCACATCTATGTGTAGGCAGGACAAAGAACATGTCACACTCAACAACAAAGCACATAAACAGCCGGGCAGTTGTAAATATGTCTGAGAAGGCCATACGTAATGGGTGGGGATTTTGAGTTTTCTGTTATATAATGGAAACACAATGCCAGCACTTATGCATCCAAAAGGGAGTAGAAAGTGTATTGATTTTTGCTACTTCCAGTTATTGGCAGAAGAAAGTTTGTGGGACCCTGCAAAGCACAAATCACGCAAGAGTACTGAATCACAAGTTACTATGCTGTTCAAAGAGTATCATAATTTCAGAAAATGTACAGTACTAAAATAAATAAAAGCTACGTGACATGTACAAGGACTGCATGATGACTAGTCAGAGAATAAGAAATGGACACACACATGCACACAGCGCACAAATCGTACAAAGAATGAACAGAGGAGTAGAAATGCAAAGCAGTATGTCAGAACACACACATAAGTGGTCCAAAGCAATACACCATAAAGGTGAACATGGTGAGCTACATAAAAAGTGTTGTGGTATAGATTCTCAGAATATACAGAATGAAAGATAAGCCTCTGACACTTGGAAGATATAATGCAATGTATTTAATGCAAATGTCATGGGTATAACACAAAATGGGTGACAGAGGCAGAGGATCATAAATGCTAGTCATTTCAATTCTTCCACTACAAGACATGATGGAAATTCAGTAGTGCAGCTCTGTTTTAGAACCTCTCTGAACCCTGGCTGAATCTGCGTTAGCTCATAGCAGAACATGTCTGTTACATATATCATGACATCATACTGTGCAGCCCTGTCATTGTCCCACTGTTTATGGTTATTTCAGTAGCAGTGAGGTACTGTGCAGTCTCCTGAAGGCTGGCCATGGCAATGCATTACAGCTAGAGGTGTACACTCTCTGCCACATTCTACAGCACAGTGCCTATAACCTACAGTTTATAGGTGTTATCTGTCCTGTAGTCCCCATATCACCTGGTCTGTCACTGTAGCACGCATAACCTGTTGTAATGCTACAGGTGTCACCTGTCCTGCATCCCCCACCCATATCACCTGATCTGCCACACCCTGCATCACTGCACCTATAACCTAGTGTAATTATTTATTTATTTACTTATTTATTTGTCTTTGTTTACCAGGAAGGTCCGATTGGGTAATATCCATTTCCAGTGGAGGCTCAGGGAGAAAAGTTCAATTTGTTTACATTGCATTATAGTTATCTCCAGTTAAAAACAGTAGTTAAATTTATGTTTACATTTATACACATACAGTAGTTACATTTATACATTCTAAGATTTTACAGATGTAGAGTTTACTAAAATGAAAACCTATGTGAAACTTAATGCATTGTACAGACAGTAGTTATGTATAAACATTATTTTGTCATTTCAGTGACAGGTTGAGAATATTCTGTTTAAAGAGAATATTTGGAGAGTATTGTACAGTGAGCACAAAGTCTTAACCTGGTAATGAGCACATGCAGGACCAAGACTGGTTAAGATATTGTTTAAGCAACATTTTAAAACTATTGAGTCTGTCAGAGAGTTTGATTTGTGTGGAGATACCATTCTAGAGTTTAGCAACTTATTGGGAGTAGAGCAAGTCTCCTGAAACATTATTTGACTTATTTGTGAGTATTAAGAATTTGTTACTAGAACAGAGGCAGTAATAGGTTTTGTACTACAGGACATTTTTCTGGATGATGAATGAGTTTGTGTGCTGTAGTTAGTTGTGAATATGTTAGGAAGTTGTGCAGTTCAAGCCAGTTTAATTGTTTTAAGCTATGACAGTGGTGGGTCCTATGAGTGAGACTGGTGGCGAATTTAGCTATTTTAAATTTGTAGGAGGAGGCATGTTTCCTTTGATGACTATTGTTTAAGTTTGTTCGGACAGGAGCAGTGTATAAGAAAGTTGGCAATAAAAAAGTGGCGGCAACAGTATTTCTTGCAGTATCTGTAAGGAATCCAGTTTTTTCCCTATAAAGGGACCCTAGCTTCTGGTGTGCAGATTTAATGGTGTGCTGCTAATATTTGAGACTGTCATCTATTATAACACCTAGAAGTTTACTGTGCGTTACAGTTTCAATGACAGTATTATTTGTTGACTTTATAGTAAAAGATTGCTTTTGATTTTGTCTACATTTTGAGGTGAAAAACATTAGCTTAGTTTTCTTGGGGTTGAGTAGGAGGTTTGATCCTTTGAGCCAGGTTTCTACAGAGGAGAAGGATTTTTGGGTAATGTCTTGGAGCTTATTTATTGTTAAGGCCGCACATATTAATGTTGAGTCATCCACACACTGAAGTATACGAGAATGGTGAGTGGAGGTGTGGAGATCATTTATAAATACATTAAAAAGGAGAGGACCCAGGACAGATCCCTGAGGGGCACCTGTAGTAACTGGTTGAAAGGATGAGTAGGTTTGTTGTCATTTAATGTCTTGTTACCTTCCAGATAGGTAACTAAGAAATAATGACAAGGAGTATTGTGAAAGTCCTCTGAGTAGAGCTGAATGAGCAGTTGCTGCTGTGAGACAGTGTTACATGCCTTTGACAAATCTAAGAACATGGCAAACACAAGCAGACCATGCTTCTATGCTGGTTTATTATATTGGTAAAATGTAGTAGAGCAGTAGCGGTGCTATGCTGAGGCGTAAAGCCATGTTGTATTTCTTTTTTTTATTTCTTTTTTTCAAAATGTTTATTGAATAATCAGTTGTGGCATAGGCAAATTTACATTTACACAAAAGTAATCAAATTGTACTAAATTAACATTAACAAACATTATACTTCACATATAATACTATGTATCATATAACCTAAGCAACATTATAGGTTCATAGGTTGGTACTAGGTTATCGGCCCTAGGGCCTATACAAGCCTAGCCATAACAATTCCCTGGATATTTCTTCCCACAATATTTACTTCCCTGGACTCCTGTCTAGCAGGACGACTGACATGATCCCCGAGGTAAATTTCCTATCTCCCATCCAATTGTCAAGGTTCATAGGTAGGTACTAGGCTATTGGCCCTAGGGCCTATATAAGCCTAGCCAAATGGTACCCTGGCTTTTGCCACCCAAGAAAATTATTTTCCTGTGCCGCTGTCAAGCAGAGACACAGAAGTGATCCCCGGGGTAAATTTCCTATCTCCCATCCAATCATCAAGATTTTTCTTGAAGAGTGCTAATGAGGAGCTTTGTTTGATCTAGATAGGTAGTTTGTACCAGAGTATGGGAAGTCTCTGAGACAGGAATCTATCCCTCCAGCATGTTCTGTTTATTGTGGTAACAAGGTTTAGGTCCCTAGAACGTGTGGCTCTGAGGGAATTGAGATTTCTTTAAGTGGAGCATGTCCAACAACTCAGGGTTTGACATGGCCTTGTATGTTAAGCAAAGATCACCTCTGAGTAGACAATATGCCACAGAGTACAGCTGGAGTTTTTTTAGACGGTCATCATTGGGCATCTGCTTTAGGCCTGTGATTCCTGTAGTGAGGTATTTCTGTGGCCTTTCCAGCTGTTGCAGATGTCTTGTGAGGTACATACCAAATGTGGCATTGTACTCTATAATAGGTCTAATAAGGGGATGAGTGCAGTGGGACAATGACCTCCTTTTTTCTGGATGAAAAGCCCTTAGTGATGAGGTGTGCCACATAGAAGGATTTCCTGACTGTTGTGGTGATGTGGTTATCGAAGGTGAGACCACTGTTCACCTGTGTCCCTAAGTCTCTCATCACACTTTTGGTGTTTAGTGTACTGCCACCTATGTGATAATTCATGGGTACATGTTTTTCCCAAAGGGGATAACTATACATTTCTTGGCATTAAGCTTGAGCCCATGGCTCTGGCACCAAGCATCTGTTTCTGTAAGGCCCTTTTGTAGAATATCCACATCATTTGGGGATTCAATAATGGCTCCCAATTTGCAGTCATCTATGAACTTTGTTAGCCAGAGTCCCTTAGTGTTGGCCTGTACTTCAGAGAAGTAGATGCCAAACAAGAGCGGTCCCAGGACTGAACCCTGAGGTACCCCACTTGTCACTTGTCTGGAGCTGGATTTGGAGTTGGCTACTTTTACACAAATTATTCAATCCCTGCACCTTTTTTAAACAAGAAACATATTTATTAAACCATCACTTATGACATAAGCATTCATACATGTATATAAATGAAAATTAACCACACCAATCTACCCAATCCTTTTCAGTCAAACATTACATAGCTCAATTAAGTCCTGCCTTCTTTTAAACCTCATTCCTTCCCTGTATGTATGGTTCCCACAATTCCAATTTGTCCTATATAGTTTGCTCCTACCCTTATCTAAAGATCTCAATTCCAGTTGTTTTATCTCTGTTACTATATTCACTACTTCTAATATAGCTGGTTTAGATTTTTATTTCCATTTTCCAGTAATTGCTTTTTGGCAGCCAACATAATTAGATACAGCAAGGCCTTACCATGTCTAGCCGTTTCCAATTCTGTATCATAGCTCATAAAAATCATCTCCCTTGTCACAGCAATCTATACACCTAGAATGTCTGACTGTGCATGCTGCAAGGAATCCCTAAAGTTCTCCAACCCATCACAATCCCAGAAAAGATGTTCCCAATTACCTCTTTCTTTCCTGTCACACCTCCAACATTTGCTATCTACCTGAGGAAAAATTCTCTGGAGTCTACTTGGGGTATAAACATATCTATGTAATCATTTCCCAGTAAAAATCTTACATTTTCTAGATTTTGTTGCATATTTGATAGACATGCATATATCCTCCCATTGTTTCTTTGTGAATTGCTTATTCAATGTCTCTTTCCAATCCTTTCTAACCTCCTCTGATTGATTCTTATAGTTATCATGCAATATTTTATATGATCTACTAATTATTCCTTTTTTAATGGCAACTTCTGTTCCAATTCTTTTTTTTTTTTTCAAATATAAATTTTTATTAATTTTGCTTTAAAAAAAATAACATAGACAGAACACTTGCAGTTTGAAAAAGAACATTATACAGCAGATATCATCCAAATAATAATAAAAATAACACAATTTATTTACAATATGTACAAAAGCGCTGCCTAAAAGTGTTCCCAACCCAGGAAATAATCATACCGAGAGAGAGAGAGAGAAAGAACAGCAAAAATGTAGGTGGGTAGGTACTGTAACTAGTCTGAATGATAAAGTCTGAATTCTGTTCTAGATTCTACTAAAAACTCTACTAGTGCTGGTCTTTCATTTAGGACCCCCCCCCCTATTTCTTTCTCTTTGCCTATACTCTGATATCAGTCCTTGATAGGGAAGGCAATCTTTAACTTGCAGTCCAAATAAATAATTGGCCTCTTCCCATTTTAACTTTTCCTCTCTGGTTATTTGCTCCCAATACCTTGGTTCTTTTGCCATTTTCTCCAATAAATTCCAGCCCCCTCTTGTCTATTGTTTTGTTTCTGAGAGCAGGTTATATGGTTAGTTATTGCATCAGCTGCATATTGATGCATTTCTCTAATATTTTGGAGAGGGTGTAGGGAATCACTATTGGTCTGTAGTTATTTAACTCTGTAGATGTACTGCGTTTGTGCAGTGCTATGATGTAGGATTTTTTCCACAGTGATAGGACATAATTTTCTGCTATGGACTTATTAATTAGTACGGACACAGAGAAGGCTATGATTTATGCAGCCCTTTTTAGGTAGTCTGATGGTAGTTGGTCTACAGCAAAGAAAGTAGTTTTTAGATTAAGGAACAACTACATTATGAGCAAGTTGGGTTCTGTACTAAAACTGAAGAGCTGTGGGTGGTTTTGGTTGGATGGGGTAGAAAGAGGGGGGGGCAGATGTATTAGTATCTAAGAGAGATAACAGTGATTGTATAAAGTAGGATTAAACTGCATGTGACAGAGTCTGCTGTATTCTTTGTTTTTGTACAGGGAGTAATGGTCTTGCCAGGGTGGAGTAGTTCATTAAATGATGGCCAAAGAAGTTTTGGGTTGTTTTGATGTTTGTCTTTTAGGTTGATACAGTATGTTTGCATAGAGTTTTGCACGGTTTCTATGACATCTAAATTGCTGGAAAGCATTCTGGTTTCTATTTTTATACCAATTTTTCCAAGCATTATTCCTCTTTAGCATGATTTTTTTTTTGTTTCTTTTGTTATCCATGTTGTGGAGTTGGATTGGTGCTAGATTATTTAAGGTCTATAAGACTATGTTATTAAAGTGTTCTACAGCAATACCTAGTGGAATTGTTTGAAGTACATTCCAGTTATATTGTCTTATTGTTTCACTGAAAATATATTTGATGAAACTGGTTGTATTTCACATTTCATTATGTATAATATGTTTATCTAGGTAATGGTGAGTTCTAATGGCATATGTTGGTATGTGGTCACTTATGCTATCTGACAGGCAGCCTACTTTTGTCAGTGGTTTGTCTGTAAGAATTCAGTCCAATGTTGAGTATCTCCCTGCAGTTTTATTCCTTCTAGTGGGTGTGGTTATTTATTGTTTGAAGTTGTACAAGTTTATGGATTCAGTGGGGGTAATGGAATATATGAGTTGTTGTGTGGTCTCCATATCACCTAGTCTGTCACACCCTGTGCTGTAGCACTTATAGCCTACTGGAATGCTGTCGGTGTCACCTATCCTGCATCCCCACCCATATCACCTGGTCTGCCACACCCTGCATCATAGCACCTACAACCTACTGTACTTCTTTAAGTGTCACCTGTCCTGTATCCCCACCCATATCACCTGGTCTGCCACACCCTGCATCATAGCACCTTTAACCTACTGTAATGTTATAGATGTCACCTGTCCTGCAGCCCCACCCATATCACCTGATCTGCCACCCCCTGCATCACAGCACCTACAACCTACTGTACTTCTTTAGGTGTCACCTGTCCTGCAGCCTCACCCATATCAATCACCTGGTCTGCCACACCCTGCATTGTAGCATCTATAACCTGCTCTAATTCTATAGGTGCCACCTGCCCTGCATTCCCCATATCATCACATCTGGGTAGTGTGGTTAGTTGTTGCAAAGAACTGGCCTGTCATCATGTCAGACTGGAAACAATGGCGGCCAAAGAGTGCAAGACTTTGTTACAGAGAGCTTCACATTATGGTCAGCATATGTGAGACATCAAAATGTAACAAGACATAGGTACTCTCCTGCATTGCAGTTGCCACTGCAGTTGATGGAAGGGAGGCATTTTTGTGTTAAAAATGTATTTTATGATGAATATTTGAGGCTGAGAACTTTTTATTTATGTACATTTGTTAGCCAGGTAATGCTGGGATCACAAGGATGAATTTCAGGCACTGGTGGTGGGTTGCTAAGAACAAATGAATACAAACATTTTTAGTAAAAAGTTACATAATTAAAAGTAACCATACATCAAAATTGTAAATCACATATACAGAAATATACAGAGCAGGTCAGAAATTAAATACAAAGTAATAATACTTCATGTGTAGAAACATATTTCGCAATGCAGCTTTAATAAAAGAAAATATACAGATCATATTTTAGGGATATTTTTTCAGAAACAAAATGAAATGCAGACGAATATATATATATATATATATGATGTGATTAAAAACAGGAGTACTTATAATATGTCATATAATGTGTTATCTGATGGAAAATTGAAGAGGTTTGATATGCGGAGTATCTGAAAAATACCATGATAAATCAAACTGAAAAGAGGTGTGGTTAAATAATGAATGAATTTGGAAAAGGAGTGCATATAAATAATTATGTAAGAAATCAGAGGTAGTATTGTTGAAAAAAGTGCATAAAAACCTCAAGATGAGATTACATGCCAATACAGTCATAGATGAGGGATGATGAGCATAGATTATACAGACATGAAGCCTGCCTTGAGGTTTTCTGGTAAAACCTTTTTTTTTTTTAATTTGTGCCTTATCTTTTTATCTTTTAGCAACTGTTGAGTTTAACTCAGAAATCAATGTAAAAGACCAGGTTTCTAAGTTTAGTTGACAAAGTCCCACAATGTAGGATATAAAACAGATGAAACATGGTCAATGCAATGTAATAACCTGGAGAGGTTTCTAAGGGATGCTTTGTCACAAATAAATAAAATGCAGAGAAATACATGAAGTGATTAGAATGAGGAGCATTTAAAATGTGTCATAAAATGATTGTGATAGTTTGATATTCTTGAGAGTCTTCTTGCTAGCAATGAGAAGTCATCTAGCATAAGGTCAGATAACTCTTGTATAGAAGCTAGTAGGTTAGGAAATGAAAGACCTATAGTGATGTCTGCATGGAGGAAGAGGTATGAATCTGCAGATCCTACTAGAGTCTGTATAATAAGTATAGGAGTTTCATTTAGAGGCAGGTGTAATAAGAGGACATCTGTACTCCAGCTGAAATAAAAGGATGTATTTACCTGTTATATTCTTACTTTCTAGGGTTAGCAATTGAGAAATCTTTGCAGTTCAGAAGAACATGCTGCCCTTGCCTTTTGCTTGTTCTATATGGCATTTGAATGAGTTCCTCTGCTTCTGATCAAGGTTACATTTTATTTATTTATTTATTTATTATTTGTTTATTAGGTGGGAAGTCTGGGCTGCCGACCCTTTTTAGCCATGATCCAAGCTCAAACAGCAAGACAGTCAAAAGCAAGAATACAAACTATATAAAAACACTATATAAAGGTGCAATACATGGCATCTAAAAGACAAAACAGTAGAGTAACAGAAGGTATTCGATATGAAGGTAGAATATATTGACAACAGCATGGTACAAAATAAAATAAATGTGTCTTCTTTTGGCTTTTCCCGGTTAGGGGTCACCACAGCGGAACTCTGGTCTGCTAATGATTGGCAGTGAATTTTTGCAGTGTCGAGATGCCAGCCAAGCTCCCAACCTTCAAAGAAGGCACACCCATTCATGCACGCACCTACCTGCATGTCTTTAAAGTTCACTCGACCATGGGGAGGACATGCAGACTCTGCAAAGAAGGCACTCCATCCGAGAATCAAACTGGAGAACCTCTTGCTGTGAAATAAAATAAATGTGTAATCATGCAAATTCATAAAATAAATGTGCAAATTTCAGTGCAAATGGAGATCTCAAAATTAAGTTTTCTAATTCCCATATGTAGTTTCCATCCTTGAGATGAGACATTAAACTGAGGCTCCATCATTCTAAGTTAGTTGCAGCATAGGTGGATATAAAAAAATCCCATGGCACTTAATGAAAAAAGTAGGGAAACTTTATTATACAACTATATACAAATGTACATATTTACAAAGAATTGCATTAAATTTATATTCCTCAATCATTAACAAAAGTTTACACTTGTATAATAGACCCTACACTCCTTTTTCCATAACCACCATTTGATGTTCCATCTTATGATTGGTAATATCCAATTTCCATTAAACTTGATCTCATTCAGTCTTTCATTCCATATTATATATACAATAGAAAACATTTTTATATCCAAATTGCTAACATATTCCTTACTACATTTCCCAGAAAATCCATATTCAATCATATCCATATTTATCTGTTTATAATCTTGCAATTCTCTCATGATATTATTTTCTATTTTCTATTATTTTTTCCCATAAAATTTAAATTCTTTTATATATTAAAACATGTTCTGCCATTTCTAATTCTCCACAGAAATGACATGTCCTTTAATTTACTTTTTATAAGGCATATTGCTTTTACTGGTAACCTATTAATCTATAACCTCCATACAAAATCTTGACATACAACATTCTTCATACACCATTTATTTCTTTGCTTTATGGCTATTTTTTTCTTCTGTTAGGATGTCCCCATGGATTCACAGAATAATTTTGCATTATTATATTTTATACCATATTTTCCTATTTTTCATATCCCCCCTATACTCACTTTCCCTATTTTTATTTTGTGTTGATACATCTTTAGTTTTTTTTTCATTTTTTCATTCTCTTCCCTTTTATTCAGTTTTATTCATTTCCATTCCCTTTCATATTTTTTCTTAAATATTCTTAGTACCAACTTGTCTTCTTTTTCATTTATCCATTTTAATACTTTACATAAATTCAACAAAGCTCTATATACCACTTGGGGTCAATAAACACAACTCCCCATCTTCTTTATCCATATGTAGCACTTCATTTTTAACTGGGTTTAGCCTAGATCCCCAAATAAATGTAAATATTATTTCAAGAAATTGCTTTTCCAATTGTTTTTGGTCTCATATATACATTATGTATGATATTTTTTTCCATCCATGTCGTATTTATTAAATGTACTTTATTCATAAATGACAACTTGTAGGTTCACAGGACCATAGGTGTGTACTAGGCTAATGGCCCTGGAGCCTTTACAAGCCTAGCCCATAGGATTACCCTGGCATCGTGCCACCCAACCTTATTTCCTAGTGCCTCTGTCGAGTAGAGCCACTGGAGTGACCCCCAGGGTGAATTTTCTATTTCCCATCCACTCATCAAGATTCCTCTTGAACAGGGCCAGTGAGGTGCTTTGCTTGACATGTATGGGAAGTCTATGCAGTCTCTGGGTCATGAACCTGTCCCTCCAGCATGTTCTGTTGATTGTGATAAAGAGGTTGAGGTCTCTGGAGCATGTGGTGCAGAGGGATTGGGATTTCTTTAGATGTAGCATTTCTAACAGAGCTGGACCTGGCATGGCTTTGTAAGTCAAGCAGATATTGCCTCTAAGTAGGCAATATGAGACAGAGAATAGTTGGAGTTTTTTGAGTCTGTCCATATAGGACAAATGTTTAAGGCCTAGGATCCGCTTTGTGAGGTACTTTGGTGGCCTCTTCAGTTGTTGCAGGTGTCTAGTGTGGTACATGCCAAATGGGACATTGTACTCGATGACTGGCCTAATGAGGGAAGAGTAGAGGGAGACAATGACCTCTTTCTTCCTTGGTGCAAAACCCTTAGTAATGAGATGTGCCACATAGAAGGACTTTCTGACCACAGTGGCAATGTGGTGGTCAAAAGAGAGGTTGGGGTCATCCTATGTTCCTAGATCTCTTATAACACCTTCTGTATTCAGTTTAGTACCATTGATGTGGTAATTTAAGGGAACCGGGTTTTTCCCAAGGGGGATGCCGACACATTTTTTGGAAATGAGCTTAAGGCCATGGTCCTGGAACCAGTCGTTAGTCTCACTGAGGCCTCTCTGTAGGATGTCAACATCACTTGGGGAGTTAATAATAGCTCCCAACTTGCAATTGTCTGTGAACATTGTCAGCCAGAGTCCCTTCATGTTGGCCTGGACTTCAGAGAAGTAGATACCAAACAGGAGAGGACCCAGGACCAAATCCTGTGGGACTCCACTTGTGACTGGTTGACAGTCTGACTTGGAGTCAGCTACTTTCACACTGTGGGTTCTATCTGTGAGCCAATTTGCAACCCATCAAGTAATTTAGGGGTTGATGCCTAGCTTATTGAGTTTTTCTGTGATTTCTGAGTGGGGAATGGTATCAAAGGCCTTGGCCAGGTCAAGGTAGGCTGTATGAACCACCTTGCCTTTATCCACAGCTCTGGTGACTGACTCAAAGACGTCGACCAAGTTGAGCAGGCATGAGCTACTCTTCACAAAACCAAACTGTGTAGGATCCAGAGTTTGGAGATTCCCTATATCCTTGTTTATTAGGTCCATGATGATGCATTCCATAGCTTTATATATCAAATTCATCAGGCTAATGGGGCAATAGCTCCTGGGGTCTGTAGTCTCTCCTCCCTTGTGGAGAGGGATAACTGTAGCAGTGTGCCATTCAGTAGGGACAAAGCCTGAGGTGAGGCTGTGATTGAACAGAGCCCACAAGTGAGGTGCCAGTTCACTCTTTAGTTCTTGTAGAACATAGCCAGGGATAGTGTCAGGTCCCATAGAAGCTATATTCTTGGCCTTGGACAGTGCTGTTTTAACCAGTGCAGCAGTAATACTGGGTGCCTGGCAATCTACTGGTATTGTGATTAGTCCTTTGGGGTGGAGAGGGGTAAAGTTGGCACTGAATCTGTCGGCCAGTATACTGGCAATATCTGTTGGCTCGGTATAGGAGGTACCATTGAGCAGTAGCTCAGAGCAAATCTGGGTATTGCCATGGAGATTCTTTACATAACTATAGAAGGCCTTATGGTTGTCTTTACTATCTGCTGCAATTTTGTTTTCATAGCTAGCATTATATTTATTCCACATAACACTAAGTCCTTTAAATTCTGTCAAAATGTTTTCCCATTGCTCATTTAATATAGAATATTCACTGAAATCATTCCTAATATTGGTATCTTTTTTACTTCCAAATTGTATTCCTGCCAACTGTTTCTCATCTACAAAACCCTTACATTTTTTTTTATTCATTGTTAATCCAACTTCTTGTGATTTCTATGTAAAGGTATCATTACCTCTTTTATTTCCTCCCTATTTTAAGTCATTAATATTATATTATCAGCATAAGACATAATAATTGGATATGAAATACCCATTTCCTGTACATATTTGCTTTTTTCCATTTCTTCATTTATGTCTTTTGCAACACATTTCATGACCATTACAAACAAAATACTACTCATTGGACATGCTTGTGTTAAACTCTATTCATTTCAATTTCTTCACTTAGCCAACCTTTTACTAGAATTCTAATTTTAGTATTTTTATATAATGACTTGCATACTTTTTTATTTGTATACTACAGTTATATTCTTCCATTATTTGCCATAAAGTTTCATGCGCTAATGAATCAAATGCTTTATTTATATCAGCCAACATTAATTTTGCATCTTTTTGCTCTTTTTTGATATCATCTACCATTTCCCTAATTATTGACAATAATTATTGGCTTCTTTTTCCTTTAATCCCAGAAATGCCTTACATAAATCAATTTATGTTCTAGTTTTTTTGTGCTATCATCATAAATAACTTATAATCACCATTATTCAATATTACTGGCCTCAGATTTTTTCTTTCATTCCTCTCCCCCTTTTTCCATATAAATATCTTAAGTCCTTTACATATTTCTGCATACCAATACCGTCATTTAATCATTCATTAAATACTTCTAACAAAATTTCGTCCTCCATTTGTAATCAAATTCTTATACATTAAATATCTTATACCATCTAGTCCTGCTGCTGAGTTTATATGTATTTCTTATATTTCTTTCATTGTCTTCTCTAAATTCATAATTGTATTTTTTTTCAATTCTTTATTTCTTCTGTAAACTGCTTCATCCTCCAATTATTTTTTTAGCTTGCTCTCTTTTTTCACAATCTCTTAAACATATTGCACTGCAATATTTATAATATTCCTTTGTTCTCCTTAAATTTTTATGTCCTTATTTTTCATTTCTCTCTTTATGTCACTATCTTCTTTTACCTTTTTATTCAAATATGGTGATACTTCTTTTTTTCCTTGTAAAATGTTTTTGTTTACACAATACATATTTAATGTTTCTTGATTCTTTTTTTTATAAAGCTCTTCTTATTTTTTGAAATATTCCCTTTCATTTCTGTCCAGATTGCATAAAACAGATTTTTGATTGTATTGATATTCCTTAGTCTTTTTCTATTTTCCAAAATTAAAAGCATTCTTTTATATTTCTCTTTAAATATTTTCTACCATTCTAACCAATTACTATAACAATCTCTCCATAAAGTTATTATATCCTTTCTACCTTTCTCAGTCCACTTCTTTTTAATTCTCTGTATCCCTCTTCCAATTTGTATATGTTCATTCTCTTCTATTCCTATCCACACAGTCAAATGAACTGAAAAAAAATCTCTTTCTACTGCATCTTTTATCACTATTCTTATAGTTTTAGATAGCAGAAAATAATCGATTTAAGTCTCTCCCTACCTAAAGTCAACTACTGGTAATCTCGCTAATTTAACTAAAGTATAAGCCAACATTTGTATTCCCAACCTATAGAACATAGATACCACCTCAACATGTTTCTCTACCCAAATTCCACATTATACTTCCAACCCATAAAGTCTCTGTCTGCTCTCTTTCTTCTTTATTTAAACCCTAACATCCTCTAATACTATTAAATCTGCCTCACGTTATACCATTCTAACACCCCAATCCTTCTTACTACATTCTTTATACTATTAACATTGATAGTTGACATTCTGAGATAATTTGCTTCCCTTCTTCTTAATCTGCAATAAATTATTTATTTATCCAATTTCTTTCATTGTTTTTAATTTCAAACCTAAATCCTAACATTTTCTTTTCCTATCTTTAACCCTTTTCCAATAGAATGTTTCTTTTAAGCATTTTTAAATCTTCTCCATCACTAACTAACATAACTATAGAAAGCCTTATGGTTGTCTTTACTATCTGCTGCAATTTTGTTTTTATAGCTAGCATTATATTTAATCCACATAACACTAAATCCTTTTAATTCTGTCAAAATGTTTTCCCATTGCTCATTTAATATAGAATATTCACTGAAATCATTCCTAATATTGGTATCTTTTTTACTTCCAAATTGTATTCCTTCCAACTGTTTCTCATTTACAAAACCCTTACATTTTTTCTTATTCATTGTTAATCCAACTTCTTGGGATTTTTATGTAAAGGTATACTTAGCTCTTTTATTTCCTCCCTATTTTAAGTCATTAATATTATATCATCAGCATAAGACATAATAATTGTATATGAAATACCCATTTCCTGTACATATTTGCTTTTTTCCATTTCTTCTTTTATGTATTTTGCTACACATTTCATGACCATTACAAACAAAATACTACTCATTGGACATGCTTGTGTTAAACTCTGCTCATTTCAATTTCTTCACTTAGCCAACCTTTTACTAGAATTCTAATTTTAGTATTTTTATATAGTGACTTGCATACTTTTTTTATTTGTATACTACAGTTATAATCTTCCATTATTTGCCATAAAGTTTCATGCTCTAATGAATCAAATGATTTATTTATATCAGCCAACATTAATTTTGCATCGTTTTGCTCTTTTTTGATATCATCTACCATTTCTCTAATTATCAACAATAATTATTGGCTTTTTTTTTTCTTTAATCCCAGAAATGCCTTCTTAGATTACATAAATCAATTTATGTTCTAGTTTTTTTGTGCTATCATCATAAATAACTTATAATCACCATTATTAAATAGTACTAGCCTCAGATTTTTTTCTTTCATTCCTCTCCCCCTTTTTCCATATAAATATCTTAAGTCCTCTACATATTTCTGCATACCAATACTGTCATTTAATCATTCATTAAATACTTCTAACAAAATTTTGTCCTCCATTTGTAATCAAATTCGTATACATTAAATATCCTATACCATCTAGTCCTGCTGCTGAGTTTATATGTATTTCTTATATTTCTTTCATTGTCTTCTCTAAATTCATAATTGTATTTTTTTTCAATTCTTTATTTCTTCTGTAAACTGCTTCATCCTCCAATTATTTTTTTAGCTTGCTCTCTTTTTTCACAATCTCTTAAACATATTGCACTGCAATATTTATAATATTCCTTTGTTCTCCTTAAATTTTTATGTCCTTATTTTTCATTTCTCTCTTTATGTCACTATCTTCTTTTACCTTTTTATTCAAATATGGCGATACTTCTTTTTTCCTTGTAAAATATTTTTGTTTACACAATACATATTTAATGTTACTTGATTCTTTTTTTATAAAACTCTTCTTATTTTTTTGAAATATTCCCTTTCATTTCTGTCCAGATTGCATAAAACAGATTTTTGATTTTATTGATATTCCTTTGTCTTTTTCTATTTTCCAAAATTAAAAGCATTCTTTTATATTTCTCTTTAACTATTATCTACCGTTCTAACCAATTACTAAAACAATCTCTCCATAAAGTTATTATATCCTTTCTACCTTTCTCACTCCACTTCTGTTTAATTCTCTTTATCCCTCTTCCAATTTGTATATGTTCATTCTCTTCTATTCCTATTCACACAGTCAAATGAACTGAAAAAAAACCCCTCTTTCTACTGCATCTTTTATCACTATTCGTATAGGTTCATAGGTTGGTACTAGGCTATTGGCCCTAAAGCCTGTGCAAACCTAGCAATAATAGGTTAGCACTAGGCTACGTGCCCTTGCAAGTAATTTTAAGCCTAGCCAATTATCCCTTGTGAGAATCAAACCCTGTACCTTGTGCTTGTAAGGCAAACACCTTAACCATGAGGCCACACTCCCAACTGTGTTATAGTGTTATAATTTTAGATAGCATAAAATAATCGATTTCTGTTTTAAATTTTCCACTTTTATATGTACTTTTTCTCAAGTTCCATAACTCTGAATTCCTGAATTTTATTATTTCTTCTTTTATTTTCTTATCTGATCTTACAAAAGCATATATTGCTATAAGTCTCTCCCCACCTAAAGTCAACTACTGGTAATCTCGCTAATTTAACTAAAGTATAAGCCAACATTTTTATTCCCAACCTAAAGAACATAGATACCACCTCAACATGTTTCTCTACCCAAATTCCACATTATACTTCCAACCCATAAAGTCTCTGTCTGCTCTCTTTCTTCTTTATTTAAACCCTAACATCCTCTAATACTATTAAATCTGCCTCACATGTTATACCATTCTAACACCCCAATCTTTCTTACTATATTCTTTATACTATTAACATTGATAGTTGACATTCTGAGATAATTTGCTTCCCTTCTTCTTAATTTGTAATAAATTATTTATTTATCCAATTTCTTTCATTTTTTTAATTTCAAACCTAAATCCTAAAATTGTCTTTTACTATCTTTAACCCTTTTTCCAGTAGAATGTTTCTTTTAACCATTTTTAAATCTTCACCATCACTAACTTATGATCTGGTTTCCCTCTCCTCTTCCCCTTTTTGCTTTATAATCACATTTTCTTCTTGTATATTAGTGTCGTTGCTCTCACTTTTCTCTTTTTGGTATTTGTCTTCTTGTAATTGCTCTTTGTTATATAACTCTTCTATAATCTGTCCATCAATATTAGATTCTGAACTTTTCTCTTGCTTACTATCCGTCTATAAATGCCCTGCATTTGTAACATTTCTTTCCACATTTTCTAGTATCATGACCAGTCTCCCCACATAATTAACATTTCTTCTTATCACAGTTAGTAGCAAAATGCCCACCCCCAAAAAAACATGTTTTGAGTTGTCTCCAATACTTAATAAAATTTCTCTGACCTTCAAAATTAATCATACTAGGAGAATGTGTAATTTTTCCATTTTCCATTTTCAAAAATCACATTACAGCTTCAGGGCCCTATCCAAAGTCCTCTAATTATCAAACACTTTAGAAGTGCCCTTCACTCACTTATTTGCAAACGTTTTTAGTGAATATTTTTTAACAGTTTCCCTTTCTTTTCTGTCCAGAATTGTATATTAACTTTTTTTGACTTGTATGGAAGAAAGTCTTTACAATATATTTATTCCACAGATACATTTATTTTCAAGAAGTTTCTAATATTGCAGCAGGCTCAAAGATAATGTCACAATAATTCTCTTTTTTAATCAAACATAAAAGCTCTTACCTCTTGTGCCTTGATTCCTACAGGCACACCTAACTTGTCCAATATTTCATACCTGTCCATTTCTAGTTTTTCTTTTTTCTGAATTCTTCTGACATATGTCTTTCTTTCTTTCTTTTTCTCTTTCTTTATTTCCTTTTCTATTGCTTTCTTCCTCTCTCTCCTTTCTTCCTTCTATTTTCTGACCACTTCTGCAAGTGTCCTTCTCTTAAGGTCTTGTCCCTCTTCCATATTAATTCTTTCCATCATGACTTACCAAGATACATCCTTCCCTGTCACTGGCTCACTGTGGTTTACAAGTTCTGCAAATAAATCATCCTGCAGCCCCTCCAACTGGAGGGTTCTAATAATAACCTCTTCCTGCTGTCATTCCTCACCCCTCAAATCTTCAAATAAATTCTGCTCCATATTGTCTAACTTAGATGTGTCCAACCTGCGGCCCTCTACCTCTAACTCCAACATCGATGTACGCATGTCCCAAAACACTTTTTTGTTGTGTTTTTCACGTCTGTGACCTGTAACTCTAACAGATGCGCCAAAGCATCCTTCTAGTTTTGATTTTTTTTTTTTTGCGGCAAAGAAGGGTCTGTGTGTTCATGCCAAAGAATCAGTGTGTGTGAGTTCTTGCTGAACAGGGACTTGTGTATAGATTTGCCGTCACTGCCTTTGAAAGAGACAGCACTTAACCTGTGTTAATCGGTAAGTATGGAATGAGTGAGTGAGTGAGTGAGTGAGTGCATGCATGAAAGCAGAATGTTAGTGTGTGAAAGTAGAAGAAGACTGTGTGTCTGTGTGTGTTTATGTGTGCATGACAGAGAGAGACACATGCACAAAGAGGCTAACGACGATCAGTCTACCTACTGAACACAACAAGTTAGCTCACAAATATATCGTACATTAAAAGTGCACTTTCATTAAATTGCAGCTTTCTTGACAGGGAGAGTGTTGTATTGAATATGAAATCATACCTCTCAACTGTATGGATTTTCAAAGAATGTCTGATTTTTTGCCTCCTCTTCCAATTAGTCTTTTGCTTAGGAAATAAAAGTAGTCATCCAAGGTAATGCAGTTCCAGGGAGTAAGAATGCGACAGCAGCCTAGGGTTAATGGGTCAGTAGTGGATTTTCACGCCCGTGACCTGTAACTCTAACATCGGTGTGCATATAGTTTTTTTTTTTTTTTTGACAAACAAAAAAGCACCCAGCACTATTTTATCACTGGGGAGTTCTAAGCAGTGGTAGATTGGACAACAGTAAGCATATTTTTAGTGGCTCATCAATACTGGCAAATCAGGTGGGCACAATGTCATTTTTTAAATGTTGGGGGTTTTGGTGTGTATGTGTGTGTTTGTGTTGGGAGTGCTGCAACAGCAGATGATTATTAAAGAAAGAGACTTGCAGACTGTGGATAATATGTTTCTTTGTTTCAAAACCTGATACTTGGGTACTAGGCATGCCAAACGTAGATTTTTTAAGACATAGCTTCTTGCCATTTACAGTGGATGGATATTTACATTTAATAGACAATGTTAGCAGTATGAGTGTGGTCCTGTAGGTATCTGGAGGATGCAAAGTCTACCACTGCCAATGCCTTGTAAAGTGACCTGGAAATGGATATTGGGATGTTACTGAAAAAATACAGCAAGTGGGCTTTGAAATATAATTTAATTAAACAAAGTGCACTTGCAATTTACAGGCCATAATTTAATTTATTTCAGGTAGTCCAGATCCTGGTAGATTGTATACCATTAGACTTATTTAGGGAGAGCTGCCATTCTGGGGAAATAAGCAGCCCTAGTTTTAGTGAAAGCTCTGTGGTTGTTTGCAGGTAGGAAGTTGCAGGATGTGGATGCAATGTGTTTTATTATTTTTAATGCATTTGTCATTTCAAGGCATGGTTTTCTTTGTTGCAAAAGAAGGCAGGATTGAATGAGCCATATAATGCTTAACTGACAATGATAGGATAGAAACATTATACGTGATGTATAATGTTTGCAGCTACAGCTGTTTCAATGGTGTCTGTGATGCATAACTATTTTTGGGCCTGTGTCACATTTTTATTTTTCGCTTTGTCCAGATTTCTTGCTCTAAGGTTGAGAGGTATGGTTCCATGCTAAATTAGAAGATTGCATTTACCTTGGAAGACTTTTTTAGCATAATTATGAGAAACAGAGTTTTTTTTAATATCTCTGCTCATTTCCAATATAAACTGCCATGTAACCTTGCAAATAACTTTCTTGTTAAGCTACTTTAATTCTTTTGGAATTGACAGGTATGCTTCATTGGTTCGGACGTAAGCATAGAGTGCTAATGTGACTTTGATTTCTTGCAGCAGTCTATGGTTTACTTTTCACAATAACTTTTCTGTGTTGCTGGGTGTGTGATCAATTTAACGGTTTTAAAGATGTTTTCCAAAAATAAATAAATACATAATAAATAAAAAAAAATAATCCTCTCTGCACTTTGAGCTATAGACAAAGTCTGAGAATTTGTTTTTTTTTCAAAAGCGAAAGTTAGCATTACAGCTCAGTAAACTGTCAGTCTGTAAATAGCGTCTGCACAAATTAAAATGTCTGAATGTCAAATGGCTTTAGATTGGACGGAAGTTATATGTTTACTCCAGTATGTAGTATGATCTTAGAGAGTTTATGGATTTCTTTTTGATTTACTTTTTGATGAGCAGTTGTCAGTTGATTTATTGATGCTCCTTTTGGTGGTGGGAAATTGCATGGATGAATCCATCTTTTTTTCAGATATTTTGACTTCCAGAAAATTTCATTCAGTGAGTCTGTGCCATGTGATTACTGAGGTTGCCTATTTTAGAAGTAGGGGCTCCTTTTGTGTATGTAAGAGAGAGAGAGAGATTTAATATGTATACTGAATATATTTTTGCAAATGGAATTCTTATTTAAATAGGCCCCCTCTTCTTGGGCAAGTAGACTTGAGTAACCAATATTAGATCTTAACCATCCAGATAGAAAAGTTTAGTATGTGGATTTTCCATAAGGTTTGATGAAGGCTATGCTACTTACTCAAGGAGTACATTTATGACTATCCATCCAGTTGTCAAGTTGCTGAACTACTTTGTTTGATAATGAGAGGAGCTTTTTACAGAAGTTGAAGGATTTTGTGTCAAGAACCTGTCTATGTTGCAGTGAAGACTGTGATCTTTGTAGTGAGTGTTTTTAATATAACCAGTATTTCTGAGGTGGAGAAAGTCCATTAAGGCAGGATCTTTCTTAGCCTGGAAAGCAAGCCAGTGATGAAATTTATAGGGGCCAGTGAGAGACAGAGGAAAGCAAGAAGCTTTTTAGTCTGTCTGGATAACTAAGTGAACGCAGTCCTTTGACCTTTTTTATCAGAAATGGTTGTGGTCTTTCTTTTGGCATGGTATTTTGCTGAGGCACATGCCAAAAGGGGCATTGTACTCAATAATTGCTCTTGTAAAGGAAGAATACAGGCATGTTATGACCTCCTTGTCCCTGGATGATACCCTTACTAATGAGGTGGGCCATGTAAAAAGCTTTCCGTACAACGGAGACAACATGGTGGTCAAAAGTTAGGTTTCTATCAACCTGGGTGCCCTAGCACCTCACGACTGATTGCATCCTTACAACACTGTTATTAACGTGATAACTTGTGGGGACATCACTCTCCTCAAAGAGGATGATGATGCATTTTTTGGCATATAGCTTGAGGCTATGTTTCTGGCACCAGTCATTTGTTTGGGTGAGACCCTCTTGTAGCTTATTCAGAATTGTTTTATTAAGTCAGTAATGTGAATTCTTTACTTTATTGCAAATTTTTTGGCTTATTTTTGTGGATTATAGTATTGTAGGACTGCTAATATTGACATTTTATGTAGTTGGACTGCTAGAGTGGTTTTACCAGTGATAAATGCTAGTGCTGTAGTGAATATCTGTTTATTTATAAAAAAAAAAAAAAAAAAAAAAAAAAAAAAAATATATATATATATATATATATATATATATATATATATATATATTAACTAAGATGTTAGAGTTAACTGTTAGATTAGAGAATTAGAATTAGAATTAGAATGAGAATTAGAATTTTAAAGCAAATATTAGGCATTTATTACATTTATTCATTGTTCGAATGCACCTATGGTACAGCCAGGAGATCCACTTTGGTCTCCTGCAGCAGCGAAAGAGTTAACTATATGATATATTTTATATGCGGCCCCAAGACAATTTCTGTTCACTCAATGCGGCCCCAGCAAGCCAAAAGGTTGTACACCCCTGGTCTAACTGGCCTTCCTCATGATGCTCCACACTAATTCTCTCACCCTCATTTTACCAGAAAGAAAACTAGAAACAAATCTGAGGAGTTATAATTCATCTACTCCACAGTACTCCATCGCCATACTTTGTGTGCCCTTCCTCCGGCTGCTACTATGGCAAGAACCGATGCTTTCACTCATGCACCCACATGCACCGCGAGTTGTAGAGGAAGAAGTTCCCCGGTTCTTTGGCCAAATTTTCCCAAGTCAGTATGAA
The DNA here is from genome assembly GCF_019279795.1 of Protopterus annectens. Lineage (NCBI taxonomy): Eukaryota > Metazoa > Chordata > Ceratodontiformes > Protopteridae > Protopterus > Protopterus annectens. The sequence goes on along the minus strand of NC_056749.1, from coordinate 143,878,330 downwards.
TACTACCTCAGGTCACCCCGAAAAACAGGTCATTAACCTATTCATACTAACAAAGTATGAATAAAATATAATTAATAAAATAAATACATACTGGCCTATGAGGTGTGCAACAATTATCATGAAAGGATGTGCACAAGGCTTTTTAGTGTAGATGTTCTCAAAGTGCTTTTTTAAAGTTTTCTAAGGTTTGCTGTTTTCTTATTTCATTTAGTATATGGTTCCATATGGCAGCTCTATCCTAGAAAGGCTTTTTTATCAATGATTGTCTTGAAACAAAGCTAGGTTAGCATGAGGTTCTCATCTTGACTGTTTCTGAGAGCATAGGTTTTCTCTGATCATTCAATTATTTTGATGAGTAAAGTTCCTAAGAGAAGGGTAGTCTTGCATGGAACTGCAAGCCATTTGAGGCTGGTTTGAAAATCAAAATGCCAATAAAACAGGTCTGTATAATTTGTTATAACTACCTGTATCCTTTAAGCATTGTGTGAAGAGTGAGAAGCAAATAATGGGAAGGCATATTCTAATTTTGGGAGAAGGACATTTTTTTTTGTTATATCTATATACACAATAGGAGAAAGGATATGGCAAAAACATAATTTTAGAAGGTACATAATTTTACTAGTTACATTGTCAGTATGGGTAGTTAATGTTAAGAAAGGATTCAGTGTGAAAGCCAGGTAGTTCAAGTCAATGACACTAGGGGTGATATTGTCTTGGGTGTTTTTAATGAGCAGTGATGGTAGATTTCTCAGTTTTGGTCTCTTGGAAAATATGCAACAAAATCTAAAAGACTTAGGAATTTTGCTTGGAAATGTTTACATAGATATTTTTCTACCCAAAACAGACTGTAAAGAATTTTTCCTCTGGTAGTCCGCAAATGTTGGAGGTGTGATGGGGAAGAAAGAGGTTATTGGGAACATATTTTCTGGGAGTGCAGATGGAGTTTGTGGAGTTTAAGGATTATGCACTGTCAGAGATGCTGGGTGGGTAGATTGGTATAATGAGGGAGATGATTTTTTCTGAGCTGTGATACAAAATAGGAATTGCTTAGACATCTTAAGGCCTTGCTGTGTCTTTTTATGGTGTATGTCAAAAAAGCAATTACTTGAAAATGGAAATCAAGATCTAAACCTACTATACAAGAAGTAGTGAATATAGTAACAAAGATAAAACAACTGGAACTGAGATCTTTAGAAAAGGGTAGGAGCAAACTACATAGAAAAAATGGGAATTGTGGGAACAATACATACAGGGGAGGAATAAGGTTTAAAAGAAAGCAGGACTTAAATGAGCTATGTAATCTTTGACTGAATATGATTGGGTATATTAGAAGTGATGCATAATGTTTGCAATTTGGAGTGTGTCAGTATGGGTTGTGATGTAAAATGCTTGCAACTAGGATTGTGTTGGTGTGGTTTGTTTTCATTTATATAAATTTATGATTACCTATGTTGTAAGTGATGGTTTAATAAAGATGTTTCTTGTTAAAAATATGTATATATATATTTTGTTGATTAGTAATTTGTTGGTGGAAGACTATAGCAGATATAGCTAAAGCCATTTTTTTCATATGCTTGCTTGAAGAATTTTTGCAATTTACTGTATTCCATCAGTAATAGATCACCCACGTAAATTATAAAAGAAATGGAAAGGGGGGGGTGTCAGAAGAAAGGTCATTTATACAGATAATAAAATAGAACAGAACCCAACACAGGAACTTGGGAGATTCCAGTAGACATGATCCCATTTCCCGAAGCTTCCTACAAACTATCATTGAAAAAGAAGTGCCTGGACAAAATGAACCACTGAGAGGATACAGACAGAAAACACCAGCTCAGATGGGGAACAGAGAGCAGGGGATTCAGCTTCAGGAAACGGAGACGGACAAGTTGAATACACATTCAATCTAAATGTGACTGGCAATAGGAAAGCCATTTGAATGGCAGTGCTTGGTTAAAACATATTATAAATCATCCAACTAAGGCATGTGGGGTGTTTTCCAGGGGAGAATATGTGTCATCATAATATTTGTCAGTAGGTCTGGAATACTGAATGTTTTTAAAAAGTATTAAAGGTCATTAATTTGGACTTTACTGAATTAATGAGATGCTTATGAATGAGTAACCAAATGAAGGCAAGATTACGATATGATTCAAACTGAGATTTTATGGTGGAGTAGTATAGACTGACAGGACAGATTACGATATATTTGGCATACAGGCTTATTAGATGTTTGGTGATATAAGAAGGCATATTGTTTAGAAATAGAGCACAGAGCAGATGGACCAGAAGAGAGCCTTGAGGAACTCCTTGTTTAAGGAAGATTAATCTAAATATGTAATTTTGAATTTTCAATGAGAATGATATTTATGTTTGAAATTGAAATGGTTGGCAGCTTTACTGGTTAGTTGTGAGGATTTTCACTCTTGAGTATGTCATACTTTGGATAAGATGTGAAACTAAGGTCCCATCTGCTTGACTTGGTGGGTAGCTCAGGTGGCTGTAAAAGATCCCACGGCACCTATCAAAAAGAGTAGGGGAAGTTGGTGTCAGTGTCTTAGCCTACACTGATTGAATAGAGGGATAAAACTCTAAATTTGATGCAGATCTGGTCCTTTATGGTGCAGGCAAGGAAGATGGGATGTGCCCATCCTGGGTCCTGATATGAGAGGGGCTGTCTGAGGACTTAACTCTTTTTGTAAATATGTAAATATATTTTTTAGTCTGTAAAAATATTGATATGTATATATCATGTTTTTGCATTTCTGCTTTGTCTCTCTAACATTCTTGTATAACTGATTTTGACCATATTTCTGACTCAAATGTTTGATTCTCTGTAAACTGTTTGTGGGTTTTTTTTGGAGCTTTTCTCCTCGGGTCTCCGCTGAAAATGGGCCACAAGCCCAGCTGGACCAACCCGGTTAACAAATGTCAATAAATACATAAATAGATAAATAAATAAATAAATAAAACATTTGCACCGATGAGTTCCCTGATAGAACTTGAAACAAGCTCATGTTTTGCCTGATGGTGGGCAAGGCAGTTCTGCCAGTGTTAAGCCCCTTGCAAAGGTGAGGGGTGAAGTGACACTGACATGCATTGTATGACTCAACAATAAGTCTTTATAGGGTGGGCTAGGAAGGGGTGGGGGGCATAGAAGAAAACACACATGCAGAACTATGACAATATCTATTTCCCTAATCTACTCACCAGTCTTGAACATAGGGTACAGTTAGTGTGGGAGACGTTATGTTATGTTTACTAAACCTGCTGGGTGAAGAGAGGCACTGTGAGTAACTGATGGTCATTTCTTTGTATAAAAAATCATCCAAAAATAGTGTCTTGAAGCAGTTGAATTAGAAATGAGGAGGCTGGGGAGACTGTCAGACTCCATGACTGTGTCCAGCGGTTGTGAAAGAAAGGTTCTACCCTGGTTAGACAAGAAATGCTTAATAGTTGTCTAACAGAGAGGAGAACCCTTTAGAATGTAGTTAATAGGGGCTCAGGCAATAAGAAAAAGGAATGCTGGAGTCTGAACCAATCAACTGTGATCAATACAATGCAAGGTTAGCAGCAAACTGAGCCCAAATTGTAGGGTTGTTGCCAGTGCTGAGGAGAATGAAGTGACCAAGGGGTGAGCAGAACACTGAGGGTATGTGCAGTGATCCTAAATCAGTATGGGCTGGGAGACTTGTTTGTAAATCTGACCCTTCTTGCTGGAGTACCAAGGCTCCTTGTAGATACATGCAAAGGAGTTAGGCTCTTAGAAAAAGGAGGAGAATCCCATTGAGGTGCTGTTTTGTAAGCTGTTGGAAAACTAGAATTGCACATCTGTCCAGACTGTAGGAGAAACTTTCTGCTCGATGTTGTCAAGACTGATGAAGGATGACAGTGAAGAGATGACATCTGCTCCCAATCCTGGGTACAGTGAGGTTGCCTTGGACTGCTGAAATAGAAGCAAGAAGAGCTGGTTGAGCTCCGTACTGCAGTAGTAAACATTATATACAGTGTGTAAATTGGTCTAGCTTCCTCCATGTTCACCTTGACCTCATGACTACCTATAAACCTATGTATAAAGCTCAGCAAGGTGCCCTATCATCTTCAGACCAGCATATTTTTTTCTCAGATGTCAAAACTTTTCAGTCCTGATGTTTCATCTAATCCCTACCTACCCCCATATGGCACTGCTTTTGCAGGAAGGTTGAAAGCTGTAATCCGCTTGTCTGTAGATATATATAGCTAGTTTGGTTAACCTCTTCTGGTTGCATGTTGCCCTCTGTTCTTACCATGGTTAATTGTCTTTTACATAGTGGCCTTGACCAGGTGTTCATAGAATTCTGGTAAGCTAAAGTTAGCAGCATATTTTATGGTTTAGCTTTCCATGACACAGAATGCTCTTGATTGAAGTTATTTTGTTCAAGCGGGGGGCTCTCCCCACAACTAGTCTGACCAGCCAGACAAGCTTCCTTTCCTTTCAAGAAAAAAAACATTGAGGTCTACACCTGAGGGATTAATTGGCAGTTTATGGTATATATAACCTAAATCTGTGGAAGGATGCGCAGTCAATGAATGAAGACTTTGGTGTGTAAGCATTTCTTAATTGCGTATTGGTGTCCATAAATACAGCTTCTAAAATTTCTGAATTGCCTTACCAGTGTAAAATCAGTAGCAAGCTAGTCACAATGTGATGTGTGATCCTACAACCATAATTAAACACTACAAATACACTAACTCTTGCTGATAACATTCTTATATTTGTCATCTAATTATGTATACTGTATTATTTCATATTTACATTATAACCTTCAGCTAGACATTCATGTCCTTTGAAAGCATCACAATGAACAATGTACTTCATACCTCTCAGTGCAAGAAATCTGGACAAAGCCTGACATAATGGGGAGACAAGGTCCCAAAAATAGGCACAGATTTTAAATATTGCTCCTATAAACTTGGAAAGTTGTTAGAATAACAGGTTTTGCATAATTATGTATTTTCTGGAGGATATGAAGTCTAAAACTCAAATGCCTGTTATTATTTAATATTATTTAGTGCTTCAGTCTTCAGTGATTTGCCAGAAAACTGCAAATTTTATGAGGAACAGACCAAAATATGAAGCAAAAATCTGGACATTCTGCGAAAATCTGGACAGTTGAGCAGTATGATGTACTTTATTTTTTAGCACATCTCTCAAGTCAGGAACCATGTATAATGGTATAATGTATAAGAAGGGGAAGGAGGAGAGGTTAAGAGAGGTAAATCTACATGATATGACAGCATGAAACACTTAGGGGATGAAGTGGTAGCATATGGCTTAAGAAAAAAGGAAGAGGAGGGAGGAGAGGAGATGTTTTTTAAGAGCACAGAGCCCAACCAGTACATAAGAGTACATTTTCCTGGATAAATGAAACCGTTTACCTTTTTGGCTGATGGACTGTAAGACTGCAAAATCTTTCAAGAGTCCCAGCGATGGCTGATGAGCTACAGAAAGATATACAGGAGGGATAATAAAAAGATATTAGCAAATATGTAGGGCACACCACTACTGTCTGCCGTCAGAAGTAAACACTGCATGCAGTGCAATTGATAGGATAACTACACATCTATTATATTTGATTTTAGAAGGCTTCAGCAGTGGAAATGCTGGAATGAATCCCAAGCAGAGAAAATTTCCTGGCAGGCAACATCCAGAAGACAACCCAAAGAAAAAGGTTCAGAAAGCCCAATACTGTTACATCAAAGTTCCAAATGACTTACAGCTTTTGGAATCTGGGTTCATAGGAATATTTACTGGTGAAGATATGAATTAGTGAACAAATAGCCATAATATAAATGTCTGCGGTTGAGAAAGTTTTGAAGTGAACACTAGAAATAGGGACACGTTTATGACATCCATTTTCTGGGCAAGTGATTAAGGAGCTTCAATCCTCACCATTGACACTAGTGGAGAACGTTCCCTGTGAGAAAAATAGACACGCACAGTATTTTCAGATGCAGCTCTGCACCAGGTACAACTTCCCTTAAAGGAAAACTCTACCTTAGAACTCAAAAAACATTTTTTTTCATTGTATCTTTGTTTTTCAGCTATTTTAATGCCTCAAAATCATTCCCCGGGCTTCTTTTATAATTTTAATGTGTTTCTCAGAATGGCGGATGATGGGGCCTGCCTTGGTAAAGTGATCTTAATTTGTCGCTTTCCTTCCTTCTTCCCAGAATACATTTCAAGCCCTCTTTATATGACTCATGGCAGATATAAGGAAGTGGCACTGTTTTCTCGTGCCATTAAAATATAATGGCAGGACTGTGTGAAGCACTGACATCAAACACACCTTCTGTAAAACAGTTGCTTCTCTGTTGACCTGACAGCCTTATTTATCTGTCTGCCAGAGCTTGTTCTATGCTATAAATAGCTGTTAGCTACTTGCAGCAAAAGAAAGCAGATAAAAAAACATTTTTTTTGTAAGAGGAGTCTTTTGTAATCTTAACAAACTTGATAAACCCTCCCCATACTCTCATTCTGAGATGTGCAAACTCACTGCAGTAAGTAATCCTTACTGTACATTTACAAGTGACAAGTAGTATGACTCTAAACTTAGTCTGTCTGCTACTTCCCAATGCCTTCAGTGTGAGGATTTTTCTCTCTCAAGAATGATGCAGCCTTAAAATGTGCTTTACTAGTTCCTCAATTATTTCTGTCATATTTCCCTTCCTTTTTTCTATTTCATATTTATTTATACTTTGGTAACCAAGAAAGTGAACTGGTCCCAGGACCCTTTTCAGCCACAACATACGCTACACTGGCAAAAATAATAACAATTATTAAATGCACTTATCAATACAAATAAAAAATACTGAAAGAAAGACACTGACCAAGATTTCATGTGGAACACATAGCCAATGTGTGACAGTGACCAAGTAAATCAAGGGGTCTATAACAGAAGCTCGATCTTTCAAAAGGTCGAGTTTCATATGGTCGACACCATATGAGCGAACTATTGAAAGCTTAAAAGTTTCAATGGAGATCACCGTAGGGAATATTTCCCTTTACTTCACTGTAGATGCGATCTCGGAGTTGATATATTTAAGTAACAGGGGTGTGTGGGTGTAGGGGGTTTGCCTCCCTGCTCAGAGTGTTCTTGTAGGTTTTTTGTTTTTGTTTATTTTTATTATATGTTCGATGTTTTAAAACTTCGATCATGTGGTGTCGATCATATGAGCGTCGAAGTTTTAAAACGTCGAGCATATAATATAGACCTGTAAATCATTGAGCAACATTTACGAGAATGTATACATTGACATCTAAAAAATCTATTGGTATGTTTCATATGTTTTCAGATATATGGTTATGTTATCCTGTGTGCTACCAGTAGATTTATAGCTATTTATTGATTATTTTGTTTCATAATGTATTTTTCACATTTTTTCAGACTTGCAAACTCGCCTTATAATCCATATGTATATATCATTAATTAGTATTTTCGGTAATTAGTATTATCGCATCCATGTTCCAAAATATAATTTGCAAGACAGATTTCCCCACAAACTTTTCTAATTAGCTCCTGAAGTCAATGGATATCAGTAGTATAGGACAGTTTCTGATTGGTTCTAGTATTTCCCATAAATTGTGGTTATCTGATTACAGTTTACTAACACTTAACCCTACAAATTCATCAGATATCCTGGATATCATCCATTTAGCCATGGTTACTATAGCATCACTTGATAGTGAAATTCCCCAACATGATGGTGTTTGTTTCTTGGGCAAATCAGTTAAATGTTGGCTTTTTCATAGAGTTACTGATAATCTACCTGGAGGTTTTTAACAAAGGAGAGCACATCCTAAATGAAATTAAATAAAATCCATGCAATAAACTGCTGCAACCAGTACAAAAAAAACATGCTTAATTGATATAGCGATTTATTGACTGTAACTGGTTTTAGTGAACTAAACAAGCTTCATTTTTTTTGCAAAACTTAAATGCTTTTTTCTGTAAAGAAACTGCTGGTGTCACACATGTCAAAATGTAACTCTTTATTTAAAACTGTAACTGGTTATGATGACTTATGCTATAAAATGTGGGATTCAGGGAGTGCAATAACCTAGAACCATAGCCCTAGTTTCAACCAATCCAGGACATATCCAGTAACAGTAATCAAGAACACAAAATATTGGTACCATTAACTTCAGAAAACATGAACTAATATATGTTTTGTACAGACTTTTTTTTTCTTCAGAGTTTACCACCTTTTCTTCAAAAGTTACCAGTTTGAGATTAAGAAGGGCAGAGCCAAACCCTGAATCAATATCACGGACAGTTGATAGGTGTCCGTACTGTTCCTACTTAGTAGCATCCAATCCACTGCCAAAAAACAATGACTCCTTTCTCAATTACACAAATAACATGCTGGCGAGAATGCATGGTTGCGATAATACGCAAGTACCATATTTTCTTATGAAACAAAATTAATACTCTCTTCCATCATTATATCACTGTTGTAGTAGCATAAGCTATATGGGTATGTATCTTGCCAAGGGCTGGATGTTCAGCCAGCTTTCAAAGTTTTAGGGCACCTTCAACATGCCTATATGTCTGATTCTCATGGACAAGCTGGCATAACAGTAGATGTACAGGCACAAAAGTTCATAACTTTCTGTGCATTAAAGCTACCAAAAAGACTTGCTTTCTTAGCTGCGTCTATTCAGGTCAGCAGATAAGAGCCCCATTGATGACATTCTGGTTTTTGTGATAATTAATGACTGTGTGAAGGGGGAAGTGTTCATGTGGTTGTCTGACCTTGTTGTAAAGATCACCACATGCCCCATCTTTTTTTGTTTGAGGGAGGATCAGTGCCATTCAGCCCTCTTCTGTCTGTAAATCTTTTACTCCTAAAACACTTAAAACCTCAGTGCTTTAACTCTGTGTTATGGAACAGGGTTCTGGTTTCTCAGACATCCTTCTATGATTCCTGTCTACTTTGTGTGCTCCTGTGGTCTCCTTTTTAAGCTAAGTTATCATAGCAGTTAGCATTGTTGCCTCACAGTAAGAGGTCCTCCCATTTGATTCTCGGCTGGAGTGCCTTCTGTTTGGAGTCTGCATGTCCTCCCCATGGTCAAGTGATGTTAAAGACATGCAGGTAGGTGTGTGCATGAATGGGTGTGCCTTCTTTGAAGGTTGGGTGTTGGGCTGACAACTCGACACTGTAAAAATTCACTGGCAATTATTAGCTGACTGGAGTTCTGCTGTGGTGACCCCTAACTGGGAAAAGCCAAAAGAAAGACTGAGTTTAAAAACAAAAGTAGGTGGTATTTCCCTTCCTTTGACTTCAATGCAAAGAAATAAAAGTTTTAAAAACTACAAGCAGGTTTCTGGTACATACAAAATGGTGGAACCATAATGCAGGGAGAAAAGAAACTTAATCATTAAGTTAAAACTGTATGACAGGGTGGAAATTTCCTTTAAGGGCACACAAGGAATGTGCACTCCAATCCTAGGGCTGGACTTTCTCTCCAGGCCCCAAATAAGACTCCCCACTGACCACTATAGAGCTAAGTCTTTAGCTGGGTGTTCCAAGCCAATCCTCCACCACCCTATCTGTGAAATAAGTGCTCTCACTGTTCTTGTTCAAAGTAGCTGTCACACACACTCTGAGATTTTATTTTCACACAAACACACACACACACTGCCACCTCCACTAAGACTATAAGGTAGATTTACTGCCACCAGAACATCCGAAGCCAGCTACTTTAAGGCTCTTAACAGGCTACTAAAATGAATACTTATACAAATGGTAGTGTTTAACCAAGCAGCAAGGCTTTAAGGAACATGGAGCCACAGTGCCACTAAGTAAATTCAAGTACTCTCAAATGTTAAATATTTTCTAAAAGACCAGCCACAATGAAATGTTTATATATATTTTTCATAATAAATAATTAAAAAAAGCACGAAAATACTGAATATCTATTTGCAATAAACACCAGAGTTTCAATCACAGGAAATATAAAAAAAACAACACAGATGGAAAGTGTTAGAAAAATATGTATTTTGAACATATATAAAGTGCTAGTTTAGAAGCAAATAGTATGTAATGCATTTTATTCTATTTACAATATGGCAGTAAGAATGATCTTACATGTAATTGCTTGAAGTTTTGGAGCTGCAGTGTGTTTGAACTCTGACCCTGGAAGTAGCCAGCTCAGCAAACTTATGTTTTTCACTAATGATTGTCTGCTGGGTCAGAAAAATGAATGTATAAAGCATTGAAAATCTTTCTTCCTTCCTCTGAGATGGTTGGCCTTGCGAATATTATCAGAGATAAAGCACAGCTGCTAAAAGTAATGTTGTGAGAAGAACAAAGAAGTGTATTACAAGACTGAACTGACTATTGTATTCGAGCAGGACTGAAACCTTGAAAGAATAACATTTACAGAAAGACATTATAACTGACCAGGTGCTTTGCAAGGCTGTATTATTCTCATGGGAAAACTTTTAAAAAGTATAACATCAGCTTTTTCTTATGAATAGAATATTGTAGACCATAGTGATGTAGGTGCCCTGTGACTGACCACATCAGTGAAGTGGGCACAGCTTGAATGTATGACTATATAACATAGTACATTTCCTGTATCATGCCAGACAAAACTCTATACTTGTATTGTATGGTATTTTGCTTCCTGGTCTACACTAGTAAAGTTTTTGTATCTGAACCTCCTGTGTTGGTGACTGTCATTTTAAAAAGCCTAATGATTTTACAGTCTGATTTTTAATAATTTATTTGACAGAAAGACTCAGACAGATAGAGAAAAATGTGCTAATCTCACTATATTTTTTAACTGTCTGAAGAATTACTGTTCCATAGCTACTTATTAAACAAAGCAAGATGAAAGTGGGTGAGTGTCTTTCTAAAAACAGAGTTCACACCTCACATCTCTCACTATTATTCAAATACAATTTCAGTGCTGCCTACAGAATGATATCACACCTGGTCACCTGACTATGTAGTTTCCACACTACCCTCTCACTAGAAACAGAGCCAGAATTTGGCACTGATGTGTCACAATAAACACACAGAACTTTAGCTAAGGTTTATTATAGCATCTGGAAACTGTAAAACAATTCCAGTACTTCCACCCTTCCTGTAGAAACTAACAAGCCATTCTCTGGCACCCCAGGGTTGCAATTAGTTCACCACTAAGGACAGCAGAGCAGGATCCCAGCCCAGGCTTTCCTCAGACATTGCACCTCTGACTGCATTCAAATCAGTGAGATAAAATCTTTATGGCCTAAACCAAGTCATTTAATTTCAGGCTATTTTCCTTAAGGTTAACTGGGCTGAGCACCACCTCTTCCTTCCAGTATTCTCTGTTAAATTATACACATTTCATCAGTTACAACAATACAATCTGACACACATGTACATTTCTTTTGTGCCCAGCAGGACCCACTGTTGATACATTTCAACACAAGCAACTTTACAAATAAATTTTTAACCAAGCATCTCTACAAATCAGTTTGGTATTCAAATGACATATAATTCTTTACAAAACTCCAGCTATCCATGCTGCCATATGTTACACATGCACTTCCCTACTCGACACTACCTCACATCATCACAACTTCTACTATCACAGTGCTAGACAACATCATATTCCAGCAGATGGTTTGGTCAGTGATGGCAGCATTTTCCATCAGATAGTTCACAGACCGATAGCAAAATATAATGCAGTTAAAAATCCACTTGGAGATTGTCTGATTGATTAATGAAAGCTCCTCCCTCTTCTCCTAAGTAAAGAAGATAAACAGTTGCTTTCCAAACACATTCAGCAATTGGAGAGACCACAAAGTTTCCTTACAAAGAAAATTCAGTGTCTTCAAGATTTGTCTTAAGCAGACAGACTGAAATCATTGTCACTTTACTCTGTGTCATACAGACTGCTTAGAGGTGACCTGTGTCTTGCATATAGAGCAATCTCTGTCCTAGCTTTAATAGGAATACTACATATTTGCAAGTCAAAAGGCACATGGGTCACTCACTCAAAGGACCTTAACCTGGTATGTAACATCAACAGAACTTGCTGGAGAGACAGATTTGTCTCACAGAGGTTGCCCCACCTTTGGAACAAGCTTCCTATTCATGTTAAACAAAGTCCCTTGATGTCCCTATTTAAGCACAATTTGGATGACTGGATGGGTAACCAGAAATTCACTCTGGGGTCCCACCTGTGTCTCTCTTGGACAGGGGCAATTAGATGCTGATTTTAATGTCTGCTGGAACCAGACACCCTTGAGAACATAGGTTGAACTTGTCTAGGCTTATAAGGGCCCTGGGGCCATTAACTTAGTAACCGCCTATGATATAGACATAGGTGTTATATTTTGTTCCCGCACAGTAACATACATAACATGTCACAAAAGGAGATACTGCAGACCAACCAAACTCTTCGCAAGTTAGGTATGCCCAGCCAAACTAAGACTTAAAACAACAACAACGGCCAGCATATGCAGCATAAAGTATTTTATTAAATAAATAAAAAGATGTCAAAACGGCATATAAATGCCAATCAGCCTATAACTACAAACCGGTTTTGGCTCTATAGCCTTCTTCAGTGAAAAAGCAAAAAGACATCTGTGAACATTCCTTACAATTTATAATTACCATCAACCAATAGCATTTTGGTATAATCCAACCACAAGCTGGTTAGAAAATTAAAGACATAGCAAGTAATAACCATTTAGACCTAACAAAAACTAAACTAGTATGCAATGAAGCCCTATATATATGCAAACAATATACACCAGAAAATAATATATGTATACATAATATCTAAGCATAAATATATATTCATAAGAATACCTCAAGTATATATAAATAAAAAAATGAAGTTATGTATGCATATAGTTATAACAATAGTAAATTCATCAAATTAGTTTAAACGTTAACAACCAAATAGCACAATAATTTGTATAAGAATATTATCAGAAAATTAATAAATAAGGCATCATATATATTCTATAAAAATGAAATATTACTCCTATATATAATATGCATAGATATATGTATTATAATATCAAACACTAACCATGATAATAATAAATATACATATGTATATCCAGTGGACTATATAACTAATAATAGATACCCAGATACTTAAGCATAAGAAAAAGAAGATACTGCCAGCCCAGATAGCTGGAACTTTGTAAATAATTATATGCCATTTGTGAATATTAATATGATGCAATTCATTGTGTTACCACTATATTGGAACTGTATGTTATGTGTATATCAAATGGCTGGAACAGAAGGGGTATTTTTAAAGTACTGAGCAGACATGTATATGCACTATTGTAACAGTTTAGATACACACACACACACGTATATATATATATATATATATATATATATATATATATATATATATATATATATATATTAACAGGGGAGATTGGAACACAGGAGATTAACTTGGAAAACTTGAGATTGAAGTACTTTAAACAAAAGAGATTTTATCTTTCACTTTCAATGCAGCAAGGAGACAGGATGTCTAAAACTAGGGAGCCTTCTGCATTGTCTTGTGTCTTCCCGCAGCTGCAAAAGATCTGAGGGCTATGTATTTTTCACAGGGAGATACTAAAATCAGATGACAAGAAGTGATGTCATGCTGCAAGTATCTCAGCAGTAATATTTGAAATATTAATGTAAGAACTCCAAAAATACTGCGAGAACGCCAGTAAGTGCCTCTACCAATGAAGGAATAAACGCGATAACCAAATTGTGTATCAATCGCATTTTAATATAATATAACGTAATATAACATAAAATAACAAAGCGGACAACTCCAAACTGACATACTGATGGTAAAAAGGACAAACTGGTGGAAAAAGAACAAGCAAACAAACAAGCTAGTTAAGCGCTTTCACCCAAAAAACTGGACTTCATCAGAACTGGCTTTCAGTTATTACATCACCAAATTTAAGCCTTTTTTGGTGCCAAAAGGAAGTTACAAATTCTTCTTTATATTACAGTGTGATATTATTGTGTCCAGCATTGCTCAGTACATGCTACATTTTGAGTTATATTTTATATTGTGTGTTATGGTATGTACTGAATGCATTTACGTATTTTATGTTATAGTTGGCATAAAATATATATTAACTTTATTCATTTCACAGTTTTTAATTTATCGTATCTTTGGCATTTGAATATCAGCCAGATGCATTTTTCAGGTTTAGTTATTTTTGCATTTATTTTTGTATTTGATGTGTTTTATTTATTTATATGTGTTTTGTACTAGCATGGTTGATAGGTGGTTTATGACTATAAAACACCTTTTAGTGTAGTGTGCATATCACTTTAAATTTGTAACTTCCTTTTGGCGCCAAAAAAGGCTTAAATTTGGTGATGTAATAACTGAAAGCCAGTTCTGATGAAGCCCAGTTTTTTGGGTGAAAGCGCTTAACTAGCTTGTTTGTTTGCTTGTTCTTTTTCCACCAGTTTCTCCTTTTTACCATCAGTTTGTCTGTTAGTTTGGAGTTGTCCGTTTTGTTATTTTATGTTATATTACGTTATATTATATTAAAACGCGATTGATGCACAGTTTGGTTATCAAGTTTATTCCTTTATTGGTAGAGGCACTTATTGGCCTTCTCGCAGTATTTTTAGTTTCAGTTGTCGTTGCATTTTACAATTTAAGAACTCCCTGAGAGAGAGAGAGAGAGAGAGAGAGAGAGAGACAGGGCATTTTGTATTTTGTCTTTGACCTGACAACTTCAGCTGGAAAACCCATTCACCAGATCTGTCTTGCCTTGCTATGAGTACGTTTAGGGTACAGTAATTTCTCTTAAATACATTTAGCAATATAGTGAAGTATAGCTTAGATATTTTCTTTATTTATTTGAGACTGTCTTGCAATGTTGTTTTAAATATTTCCTGTGATTTTAAATGCTGAAGTAACTGTGATTGTTTACTGAGTATTTTCCTGTTCTTTTATTATTTATTATTATTATTATTAAATATATTTAAACCTGTCTATACATATTTTAAACTCTTAGAATACTTGCATATTTATTTGGTGACACTGTGGGTCACTCCTAAAAGCCTTGCTCTTGGTCAAAATACCATTTGGATTAATAGTAACATTACACAGTAAGATTGGACACCCTTTGTTAAGGGCCTTAAAGCAGCTGATAAAGAGTTGGATGGTGGCAGTAATAACTACCTTATAGTCTAGTCAGAAGGGGCATAGCTAGTAAACCTGTGTCAGCCTTTCCCAGGTGTGTGTGTCTGTGTGTGTGTGTGTGTGTGTGTATGTGTGTGTGTAAATCAAATCTCAAAGTGTGTGTGTGTGAGTCAGCTACTTGGGCAGGGACACGAAGCACTGGTTGTACAGAGAGGGGGCTGGAGGTCTTTGCCTGGTCACTCTGCTGAGATCTCAACTCTATGGCTTTGCCAGTAGGGAGTCTTACTGGGGATCTGGAGAAAGAGGGAAAAAACAGCCCCCGACTGACTATGGTCTCTGTGTGCTCTTAAGGGAAATTGCACTTTACTGTGTGCATACTTGTTATCCTCCCAGTGTGCATGTCCCCCCACTGTTGCCAGTGGTGAGGATTGAGGCTCCTTGAATACTGGACCAGTGGTGGGGCATCACAGCATGTAATATGTGCTAGTGACGTACATCTCTCAACATACCTGTGAACCATACTTTACAAAACATGCTGCACACTGTGCAAAATTATGGAAAGTGGCATGCAGTAACCCATAAAGGTATTGCACATTTGGAAGCATTTGCCAGATATGCAGTCTATTACCATTTAGCAAAAATGTTGTCATCTTGTGTTATGTATATGAGCGTTAACTTTGTAGCTCTAAAATAACCCTTCAAATCAGATAATCCCAAACCACCTTGCTCCACTGGAAAAAAAAACCCATCCCACTCACCCTTTGCCCTCCTCACTTCACAGATAAATTCCCCCATCTTTTTATTATTGTCTACGACTCCTCCTCTGGATGATAAAAATAAGCATGACCTATATATAAAACTAAAGGCACTAAAACTTTTCCAATGCCTGTGTCTTGTTATCCATATCCATAAACACAGGCTTTCATTTTCCAAGTTTCTGTATTATCTCCTTGCATTCCAAGATGCCACAACAGAATCCCTTCCAATCCATACTCCTAAATACAACATTCTATTGTTTCCCCATGAATATGGGTATTGCTGAACCATTTCTTGACTGGTTATGTAGTTTACAGCTACAGCACGTTTTATCTTCATTTATTTTATAACCCAAATAGACATGAGACTTAAAATTCACAACACTGAGATGTAGTTTCTGGTTTTATCATGTACAAAATAATATTGTTCTGCAAATAAAGTCAATTTTCTACATTACCATACCAATTATAACCTTGAATTTCTGGATTCCCTTATTTTCTTTGCCAATGACTCTAAGTATTAAGCAAATACCAAAGGAGAAAAGAGGATATCTCTGCCTGGTTCCTCTGTTCAGACACAACTTGTAAAAGAGGAACCCTAGCCACTTAAATGTTTGCTTTCTAGCCCTCATATATCATCCAAATGAACCTTATTATTGTATCAGGGAATGTAAATACCTCGCTTTATCTACTCATAAAATCCCAGCTTATTCTGTTCGGTGCTTTCTCTGCATCAAGACCCAACAACGTTGGTATTTTCTTACACTCTGCTTCACTCTGGATCATCACTGTTCAATTAGTGTTGTCAAATGTTTGCCACCCCTCCACAAAACCACATTGTTCTGTATCTATCAGTGACAAACTGGAATGCCATTATTTCAGCTAGCCTAGACAAAAACACTTTATAATCATGGTTTACAGTTGAAATGGTTCTTATGAAGCTGGGTCTGATTGGTCTTTTCTGCTTTTAAGTACAACCACCACCACATTTTTCTTTCAGGATTTTAGTGCTTCCTTTCCTTTTAAAATACTGTTAAATAAAACCTTCCAGATCTGTATTACTCTTGTCCTTCTTAGCTTCCAAACCTCCACAGGAATAGCATCTATTTCTGGAGACCTTCTTACATATCGATTATATGTCACCATTTTTATCTCATCTCCTTCAGTCTTAACTATTAATTGTTGAGCTTCATCTACCTCTAACCTTGGCATACTTAAGTCTCCCATAAATATTTCCATTTGTGCTCTTTCTTGATGTCCTCACTTCTCTGCTTTATACAAATTTTCATAAAATTTCCAAAATATCTCAAGTACCTGTATAGGATCTCTTGATATTTTTGTTGTTATAGGCTCCCCAAGTTTGGCAACAACCCTTTCTACTTTCTGTTGCCTAAGTCGTTGCTCTAAAAGTTTGTATGCTCTGAAGTTGCAATCAAAAAACAGTTTCCAACAGCAATCCTTCCAAACTCATGCATACTATCCAGATCCAGCAGCCTACAGTTTTGCCTTTTCTTGTTAAGTGAGAGTCCCCATATTGTACAATACTTTCACCTCTGACAGTCCTTCAAACAGTTCCTGTCACTTCTCAACCATATCACCTTCTCTTTCACTTGTACCCTAGCCCCAGACTTCGACTTAATTTCCTTCTACTCACCAGTCACAGCCTCTGAAGAAATCTCCATATTCCTGAACAACTCTTGAACAACTTCTCCTACCAAGTCCTCAAATTCCTCTCTTTTCAACAGGTAGGTGGAGAAGCATCGGTGGCTCACCTTTACCTCACCACCCTGCATTTCCATCTCAGCTGTTACTGGCACATGATCTGAAACAGTCACTAGATGTGTGTCAAAGCTGTCAATCAAATGCAAGTGTTCCTGTGAAATGCAATTTCTGTCCAGTCTACCCAACCCATTTACCCATGGGAATAACATGGAAATTCCCTCCAAGTTCCTACCACTAAACTCACACCTTCTATACCAAACACTTTCATACAATCTACCCACCTCTGCTATGGCAGTTGTTAGATAGACACAGATTGCACATGAGTCTACTACTCAGTAACAGAATTGCAGATTCACCAAACCTGTTACTATGCCACAGTCTAAGTAAGGAATACTTACTACATAACATATGCTGTGAGCAATAAATCTTGTTCTAATAGAACATAATGTCATCTTATCTGATGCTGGGAGCATGTACAAACTGTAACCTATAGCTAATAGTTTGCAAATCATACTACCTAGCAGGGATCAGGCAAGGAACACTGTACTGCCCTAAGCTAGGTTCTGCTGCAGTACCCCTCAGAGATATTTACATACATCAATAAACTTTTCAAGACTGTCTCCTCACTTATACCCATATCTGGTTGGGTATCTTCTTTTACTTCCCGACACTATACATTTGAAGATTGTAGATTTTATACAGTACTGTAGTAATGAGGTAACAAGACCAGCAGAAAAGAATGATAAACTTGTTACAAGTCTCATACATATGTGCCACTCCATAATGTCTCCCCTTACCCATGTATACTAATCCTTTGTGACTTAGCTGTTTTTACTTTGTTTTCTCACGTTCTATTTCTGTCTGCATCAGCCCCTGAAGGTTATATTTTCTATCTGTGGCTTTTTTGTTGACACCAGCCATCAATACTATATAAGCTGTATTGGTAGTCAGCAGTACCATGTGTCAGTGGTATCATGGCTTTCAAACACAGACATGATACAAATGACAGAATGATAACACTTCTGTTGAACTACGCCATTCGATAACACTCAGGACTGACTTGGGTATTAACATGCATGCAGTATACTATAACTGAAATGACCAGCAAACCTAGAGCCCTGAGATGTCTGCGCATGTAGGTGAGACATTCCTGCAGGGGTGTATTTTGAAATTTAGGCTTTCCCTCCATGTGCAGTGGTGTAAATTTGAACACTATAACTACTGTCTCAGAAGCAGATAGTTGTTACATGCATACAGTTCTCCAGAAGACTACTGAAACTTCTCTGTGCCCAGGAATTAGATGACAGTTGAAACTCTCCTCTGGAGTCAGGTCTGCACAACACAAGATCATAGTGTCAGGGTCTACGGTGGACATAATGGATCAATTCTGTGATCCTTGATTATAATTCTTGTCTTATCTTGTCATGTGGGATGAGCTATTTTGTGGCGGAGTCAGCTATCTAGTGACTTTGGATAGCCTCAAAGTATAACAAGTCTCTGCACTTCAGAGAATCTGCATAACTTGCATATGAGCAGGAATTATTCAAGACCTCTTCTGTCTTTGAATCAAGTTATTGTACCCTGTGATACAGGGCTAGTTATCCAACACTGTATGCTATGCCAGCCACCTTACTGCCAAGCCTGGGCATTCCAAACATTCCTCTAATATGTCCACCATTATTTCCATATGTTTGCAGGTGTTGGCTGCTCTTCAGGTTTATTAATCTACTTCAGCCTGGCTATCAAAGCTTAAGCAGAACAGATAATCCTTTCACTTCTTATTATAACTAGTCGTGAGTGATATTATTACAGTATTGCAAAGGTTTAAGTCTAGAGCACTTATTCTTAAACTCCAGACCACCTTTTTAATTTTCTTTCTTTCTAGGGGACATACAGTTTTTGTCCTTATTAATGATTATGCAATTTTTGAGAACGTACACTGTGTCAAGAATTCACCAGAATAGCAGAGCCTGAAATTACACAGTATCTGCAGGCTGCAATTACACAGATTTAGTCAGTGTGTTCCTATCTGACAGTAACATTCCTACTCAGCCAAAAACAGGGACAGTCAAGCTCTTCCTACAGAATATACCTATATGAATTTAGATGATCAGAAAACTTGAATTTGAATGGTAATGTGTTCCAACTCCATTTGTTTTGCAGAGAAGAATTAAACCCACAAAACAAATAATAGTAACACATACAAGTCGGTTCATGACAAAGTTTCTCTAATCAGAGCAACATGCATGGGGACATTCTTTAACATGACAGACTTCTTCTTTCAGCTGCTCCCATTAGGGGTCACCACAGCAGATCAACTGTTTCCATTACTTCCTGTCCTCTGCATCTTGGTCTGCCACACCAACCACCTGCATGCCCTCTCTCACCACATCCATAAACCTTATCTTAGGCCTTCCTCTTTTCCTGTTACCTGGCAGCTTCATCCTTAGCACCTTTTTCCCAGTATACTCTGCATCCCTCCTCAGCACGTCCAAACCA
Source organism: Protopterus annectens (assembly GCF_019279795.1). Classification (NCBI taxonomy): domain Eukaryota; kingdom Metazoa; phylum Chordata; order Ceratodontiformes; family Protopteridae; genus Protopterus; species Protopterus annectens. Next base: position 143,858,179 of record NC_056749.1, on the reverse strand, counting down.
ACGTAATCTTGCCTCTCTGGCTTTGTCTCCAAACCTTCCAACCTGGGCTGACCCTCTAATATACTTATTCCTAATTCTGTCCATCCTCGTCACATCCAGTGCAAATCTTAACATCTTCAATTCTGCCACGTCAAGCTCTGACTCCTGCCTTTTTGTCAATGCCACTGTCTCCAACCCATATAACATAGTTGGCCTCACTACCCTCTTTTAGACCTTCCCTTTCACTCTTACTGGTACTCTTTTGTCACAAATCACTCCTGACACTCCTCTCCACCCACTCCATCCTGCCTGTACTCTCTTCTTCACCTCTCTTCCACACTCACCATTACTCTGAACTGATGATCCCAAGTATTTAAACTCATCCACCTTCGCCACCTCTACTCCCTGCATCCTCACCATTCCTCTATCCTTATATTTATATTTAACATGGTGGACTTAAAGGAGACAAATGCACACATACATACACACACATACACCTACCTACAATGTATATCGATTTGTCTATTTAACATTCTATGTCATATTTTTATTGTTTTAGAAAGAAAATTTGCAACTGAATAGTTAGGTTTAATGACAGAGCAGTCACTTCTCTGGGTGTAAAAGAAGGCTTTTGTTTTTACAACTTCTGACCATATGGGAACTTATACATGATTACTTGTATATCAAACAATGCTAGCTTACCTTGGCTACTAATGTCACCTGGGGAAAAAATTAAAAGAATCTACACACCACAAATGCTGCAGCAGCTTCAGACAAGATAAAGTCAACTTCTTAATTGTAAAATATGACTCCCAAGCATGGGAATTATTTCTCTTAAGGAGATCTGAAAGGCAGGGTGCCCATCAATTGTGTCAAACCTTAATCTGGCAAGTTATATAAATAGAAAGTGCTATAAAATGCCATAATCTCAGATGCATCTAACTAAGAGGGATTAACTATAACAATTTTAGGCTGTTTGTATGAGAGAGAATTCAGTTTGAAATGTTAAATCCTGAAGCATTAGCAATAACATTTGGATATCTGCTATTTTCTGTAAGAGCATAAACCAAGCTTCTCTGGCTAAAAACAAGCTGTTAGGATAAGGTTTAAGTTCTCCCAGACTTTTGAGTTTCTGATTCCATGATGGAAATAACCCCATAAAGTTCATGAAATTAGTACTGTTTCAATATCTGATGTTAGCCAAAAGTGCTCTTCACAGAACCCACAGTGTGCTCGGAATTGATATCAAGGAATTACATGTAGTGTTAAAATATCTAAATATAGCTGTAGATTCTTTTTTTATTAGATCCATTGCTCATACTACTATTAGAACTGAGTGGATATCTTTCTTCCACATTGCTCTTGTTTCTGTCTGCATATCCTGATATTTTATGAATTTGTGTCTATCTGTACACAAGACTGCAATCAGTAGGTGCAGCAGTTTCAGTAATCAATGCTACTTTTGTGTTTTTTTCATGGACTACTATATCTGGTTTTCTTGCATCTGTTGTTTGAACTGTTGGTAATGGGTGATCCCATGTGATGTACAAGTAATCATTCCCTACAATGGTTTGTGGTTCGTGATTCAAATGTTTCTTAGCCATGTATATATTGTACTGTTTGCACAATCCCCAGTGCAGCAATTTTGCCACGTTATTGTGCCTTTCAATATACAGGCCCTCAGCCATGAGTTTATCACATCCACCAAAAAGATCTGCAACCAATTCGTTTTTACAGAACCTACATTTGTCTGTTTCTCCCAAATGTTCAACGAGTTTCATAAAACAATATGGTTACAGTCCACTATAGTGGGCTGACATTATTAACCGTTCATTTTTTGGCTTCCCCACTCCTTAACCATTCCTGTGTCAAATGCTGACTAACATGAGATCATTCTTGGCGATCTCTATACTTGGCACTTAATTTATGGCTTTTCCATATTTCTTGCCTTCTCATCTAATCCTTGTTATATTATTTTTTGGCACATTCATTTGTGGATTGATTTTTGTCTACTTCTGGTTTGGCTACTGTAGAACAGAGTGTGTGTGTGTGTTGTACCTTTAAGAAGCATTTCAAGAACTAAACGTGCATATAAATAGCAAGCACATACTAACTTTAGTGCCATTTTGAGAGTGCAGATATGTATGAGTGCAATAGCTAATTTGTTTATAAGTTTATCTAAGTTAAAGTTATTAAGCTCAATCCTGATGTGTTTGCACATAATAAAGCTGCTTGAACAGAATCCACAAAGACTCATCTATTTGATCCTGAATGAACGAGCGACATGGTGTCAGAACCGGGATTCCAGAGACTTCTATTCAGAGCTATGAGGTGTAGAGTTAACAGTAAAGGTAAACTAAGAGAAACAAGCACAAAAAAGGGTCAGAAATGAACCAAAGGTAATGAAAACTTGTACAAATAGTTTATTTTATAAAAAAAAGATAAAATGGAGCATTACAAGGACACAAACCACATTATTAAACAAGCGAGAGGCACACAAGGTTTATTAATTAAACAAAATGTTTAAAATTAAGATATTTGATAAAACAATTATCAGAAAAGCACATAAGGGGTTTGGAATTACCTCAGAATTGTAAAACAAAGCAAGCATGTTTAAAGTAAAATGAGTATGTTTAAAGCAAAACGGGCATGTTTAGAGTAAAATGAGCACAAGAAAAATACAGTGGGCATGAAGAGAGATTAAACGAGCAAAACAAATATAACAAGGGCAGAAAAGGGCACATTAAGCATAAATAAAGCAAGACAACTGCTTGTTTTTTGGCAAAGTACTGTGTTTTGGCATAACTACTATTTTGCATTGTATTCAGGGCATAACTAGAGTTATTTGAATTATCTCAAAGTGTGTAAAGTGCTTACAGTGTGTGCTTGTTACTGTGCATGTATTCCGAAGAGTTTGTGTGCAAAGTGCAACTATTTCATGAAGTACAGTCAAAATACAGCCATTTTGAAAAGTTTCTTGTGCTGGGTGGGTCTATTCACAAAGTGCCACCATTACAGAGTGTTTCAAGCACTGTAAAGAATTATTTAGCAAAGTACCACCTTTCTGGGAAAGTTTCAGTGTGCTGTGTACTATTTAATCGCAAAGTGCAGTTACTTTGAAATGTTTCTTACTTTGAGCTTCTTCTGCCCAGTTTATTCACACAGTGCAGTTATTTTGAAATGTTTCTTACACTGATAAGAGGTGATTTCTTACAGTACAGTAATTTCAAGAGTATCACAGTGCCCGAGAGACTTATTTCACAAAGTTCAGTCATTCAGAGGCTTATTGTGCTATTGAGCAATGTTACAAATATTGGCATTAATTTCTGGTGTATGTATATAAGTGTGTGTTCGTGCATACTTGCAAAACATTAACTAGTATGTGTTAATATGTCAGACGAACTTTGAAAACCCTCACCACTTATATTTGGTCAGAATACTGCAGAGAATTGGAGGATATTTATTTGAGCAAGAGTACAATATTTTTATACAAGCAGCTTATTCTGACAAAGATGCATGCACCAGGGCATTCATTTTGCTAAACCTATCTGGGTCAGAGGCCATTGAAAGAGAGCATTCAATTGTGTATGCACCTGCAGCATATGAGGGAGGGGGAGAAGGTGAAAAGCAATTACAACTATGACACAGGTTGCCTCCCTGATTCTCTTAGTGACCACCACCCCACCTACCTTATCAGAAAATGTACACAGGATATAAATACTATATGTTGATATATACATAATAAAAACAGTTCTCTCCATCGCCATTTAACACCCTATTACCTGAATATAACTGGTCACCCCTAAAAACCCAACAATTGGATCTTGCAGTTCAGTACTATAATAATGCATTCCTGCAAATTCTAAATAATCTTGCTCCTTTCAGGAAAATGTGTTCCAAGTCCAAACAACTTCACTACTTATCTAAAGAGCTAAAGAGACTATCCTCCTACTTCAACATTTGGACAAAGCCTGGACTCACTATTGCAAGGACAAGAATAGTAACAATTATGCAACCTACCGACAGCTAAGAAATCAGGCCAAAAATCAAATTAGACATGACAAAAATACTTACTTCCAAACATGCCAGCTAAAATACCAAAACAACCCCCAAAGATTCTGGAAATCTATCAACCCCCTCCTAAACCCAGGAAAACCATGCACACCACCCCCAACATCTAACTATACTACTGACTGTATAGCTACATAATTCAATACCCACTTTATCATCTCCATCACCTCGTTACTTAACGTCATTTCCACACTTTGCTTACAACCTCCCTCCACCAACCGCAATACTCCTCCTTTCTCTCTTAAACCAATCCCAAACTAATTAAATACAAAACCTCCTAACAAAAATAAAACCATGTACTCCTGCTGCAGATCAGTTACCTGGTGAATTTCTTAAACTTGCTGCTAAATCTATCTCTTATCCTGTATCTTTTCTTATTAACCACTATCTCTGAAGAGTATGTCCCCCTACTTTGGAAAATATCTCATGTCATACCCCTGCACAAAGGAGGCCCCTCTACTGACCTTTGAAATTATAGGCCCATAGCTAGACTTTCTCCACTTGCCAAAATCTTAGAAAAATACCTACATAAACAGACATTAGACCACCTCCTAACACATAACTTTCTGTCTTCTACTCAGCATGGCTTCTGCCCCAAACATAGTACCAATACCACCCTATTAAGTTTCACCAACACTGTAAACCACCTCAAAAACAACAACCAGCTTGTTGCTACCACCTTCCTTGATATGTCAAAAGCCTTTGACACTGTATCCCATCAAATACTCCTGAACAACCTTGCCTCTCTTGATTTCAGCTCCAATACCCTTCGGTGGTTCCACAGCTATCTTTCCAGCTGTAAACAAGCCACCATATGGGAACACAAACTCTCACCTATTTTGACCATCAATGTTGGCATCCCACAAGGGTCTTAGGCCCACTTCTGTTTACTATCTTTATTAATGACCTTTATACTGCAGCTCCACCTGCCTCTATCATTCAATATACTGATGATGCATCCCTTATTTGCTCTGCCCCCTCCTTATATGAACTCCAAGTAAAATCTCAGACTGCCCTCTATAATATTAAGTACCTCTCCAACTCATTCTAAACCCTAACAAGACCAAATCTATGGTATTTTCTAATTCCTCTAATAAAAAACAACAAAGTCATCTCTCTATCTTCGCCTCTAATGGTACAAAAATTGAACCGGTCGAGCATAATAAACTCCTTGGTGTTACCTTAGACGGCAATATAAAATTTGACAGACATAAGTCCACACAATGTTAGGTACACTCAACAGGCCTAAACCATATCTTACTAACCATGCAAGAATAGCTACTGCTAGAACTCATCTACTTTCCACCCTTCTCCATTGTTCTCAAGTCTTCACAAACCTTCGTAAATCTGAATTGAATAACCTAGAAGTTTGCTATGATAAAATCGCCAAATTTGCTGCTAATCTTCCCCACAGATCTCACCATTGTATCACCCTACAAAAACTAAACTGGATTGAACTCCCAAACTTACCAGCCCTAAACTAGCTAATAGTAGCTCACTCTGTTATCCATAAACCTGACTACTACCCAACCATGTCAAACCTCGTACAACCCTATGCTAATTTTACCTATCGGGTCAGCTGATAAAAACTTGCTCAAAGTTATCAAAACCCACAACTCTTTTGGTGATTCTTTATACAGCTTCTCCATAGCAAAAACTTGGAATTCTCTTCCCCAGCATCTACTTTCTATACCCAATACATATAGCTTCAAACAGCTCCTTACTAATTATTTCTCCAATCATTGGTTATGCTCCTGCACATCCTCTGGCTAAGCAAACACACTACTGCCTTCTGCCTATTCTAACTCAATACTGACTTAATTTATTGTTTTGTCTTACTGATGTTATACTTGGATCATTTAGATTGTTTTTTCCTTTATTTTTACAGCTATTATTCACTAGATCTTTATTGTACTGTGTTGTTGTTGTTTGTCTTTCGGCTTTTCCCGGTTAGGGGTTGCCACAGTGGATCTCCGGTCCGCTAATGATTGGCAGTTGTTTTTTATGGTGTCGAGTTGCCAGCCCGATGCCCAAGCTTCAACGAAGACACGCCCATTCAATGCATGTCTTTTGAATGCCCACTCGACCGTGGGGAGGACATGCAGACTCCACACAGAAGGCACTCCCAACTCAAGCCGAGAATCGAACGGGAGAACCTCTTGATGTGAGGCAACAACGCTACCTGTTTTGTTGTGTCTTTCGGATTTTCCCGGTTAGGGGTCACCATAGTGGAAGTCCGGTCCTCTAATGATTGGCAGTAGATTTTTACATGCCGAGTTGCCGGCCTTGACGCACAACCTTCAACAAAGATACGCCCATTCATGCATGTCTCCACACAGAAGATACTCTAGCTGAGAATCAAACAGGACAACGTCTTACTGTGAGGTGACAATGCTACCGCAGCACCACCACCGCAGTACATACAACAACGCTACCTGTGTAATTATGCAAATTTTCTTAGTAATCTTTTTGTACTGTAACATACAAATCTGACTAAGTATTGTAATCTTTACTTTGGGAGCTTTTCTCCCAGGGTCTCCGCTGAAAACGGCTTTGTTTTTTTTTCCCGGTCAGACACTACCTGGTTACCAAATGTAAGAAATAAATAAATAAAACTGTCATATTGTTGTATAGGCTGAATCCAGGGAAGACCTTGAGTGAAGTGCAAATTCAGAGAAATGTGCAACCTCCAGACAAATATTACATTAGAGAGCCATTTTTTAACACGAGATCAGAAACCAGGGGAAGGTTTTGCAACTTATATTACTGACCTATGCAACAAAGCTAAAATGTGTCGGTTTGGTGACTTAAAAGATGAGTTGATAAAGGACATGCTTGTATGTGGTATTAATAGTGCTGTTGTGAGAAAGATTTTACTTTGTGACAGTGATTTAACATTGAGTAATGCTATTGAGATTTGTCAAATCCATGAAGTTACACAAAGGCGCACAAGTATGCTTGCAAGTGATAAGAGCATGGTTTCAGCAGGCTCCAGCTCAAATGTAGACAGCATGCAACACATGGCTAGTAGAAGCAGGCCCAAGCACATGGCAGCTACAGCCTCTGCAGGTTTTCCAGGGAAACCATGTAGTTTTCCAGCAAGTTCTAAGAAAAGAGGATGCTCAGTGCAGTACAGGGCTGAGCCAGCAAAACCCAAATCCACCTTTATTGTTAACTGTCTCAACTGAGGTGCCAATCATGAGTCTAAAAGAGAGAAATGCTTAGCATTTGGTCAGCAATGCCAAAAGTGTAAAAAATGGAACCATTTTCAAAAGATTTGCAAATCAAGTAAATCTCGCACGGTTATAAAGAAGGATCACTCGAAAAAGCAAGTTGATCATATAGAGAGCTGCAAGTCTATTTTCTGTGTAGATGGTGTATCAGTAATTGATGAAAAGGCTGATGCAGTGAATTTGCTGGCAATGAATGAAGTGTTTCATACTGTCCAGATCAATGGTAAATCCAGTGAGCTCAAAGTAGACACTTGTTCAAAGTGCAATGTTATGATAGCAGACTTCTAGGGTGAAAGCTGGTGACCAACTCTATGTGGCTAGTTGTGTGAGACTTGTTGCTTATGGAGGTGAAGAAATTCAAATCGAAGACTCAGGAGTGCTTTCATGTTATGTGGCTAAAAACTCTTATGGCTTGTTATTCTATGTAGTTCGAAGAGACAGTTTGAGAATGAATCTGCTTTCTTTTACCAAAGAAGTTCATCATATAAGCATAATGTCCTAGTTCCAATTTTTCTGAAGCCATTTTCTCAGAGTATGTTGATGTTTTCGATGACAAGTTGAGCAAAATTCCAATTATGTATACTATGAAGTTAAACCCAGAGGTCAGTCCAGTGGTTAGACCAGCAAGAAAATTTCTGATAGCTATGTAGGATAAAGTCAAAGCTCAGATGGATAAAATGGTGCAGCAAGGTGGTGCAATTTGTCCATTTGCAGAACCAACTTAATGGGTGTCATCCATTGTAGCAGCCCACAAGAAAGGCTCAGATGAAATCAGAGTATGCACTGACCCAAGAGATTTGAATAAAGCATTAAATGAATACATTCAAGGAAGTCGCAGCCCTAATACCAAATGCAATGGAGCAATTTTTTTTAGGTTATCTTTGTGCCATAATAGTAGAGGATTTATTGGTTGGAGGCAATAGTGCAGCAGAGCATGACAGAAACCTTAAGAAAGTTCTAGACAGAGTGTGTGAAGTGAACTTAAAGTTTAATCCTCTAAAGTGCAAATTCAGGCTACCAGAAGTTACATATGTAGGTCATTTATTTACTAGCACTGGCTTGAGACCAGACCTGTCCAAGCAAGCAACCATTCTTGAGATGTCAGCACCAGATAATGTTCAAGCTCTACAACATTTTCTTGGCATGGTCAACTATTTAGGCAAGTTTATACCAGACTTCAGTGAGTTGACAGCACCTTTGAGAGAGCTGACATGCAAAAATGTTACATGGTCCTGGTTGGAACAGCACTAGAAACCATTTGAAGATGTTAAGCAGAAAATTGCCACCCCGCCTATATTAAGATACTATGATGTCAATAATCCAGTCACTCCTTCCTGTGATGCTTCAAAATTTGGTCTTGGTGCAGTTATTCAAGAGGGCAGACCAGTAGCCTATGCATCTGGAACTCTTACCTAAACTGACATGCAATACACTCAAATTGATTAAGAACTTTTGGCAATAGTATTTGGATATTCAAAGTTTCATGATTATATCCATGGTCGAGCTATTCAGATTGAAACTGATCACCAACCTCTAGTTACTATTTTAAAGAAGCCTATGCATTCAGCTCCAGTGAGATTAAAATGAATGGTGCTCAAATTGCAATAGTACAACTTCAGAATGGTCTATAACAAAAGGCAAGCATTTATCTGGCTGATACCTTATCCAGATCACCCAGAAATACAACGGAATAGCTTTATGCAGAAAATTTTGACTTTGACGTCATGGAAGTCCCTAATTTTTCTACCAAGAGACTTGAAGAGCTGAGAGATCATACAAAGACTGATTGAATTTTGCAAAAGCTCAACTACTACATTAATACTGGATGTCCGTCAAAGTAATCTAGTGCACCATCTGAAGTGCAAATTTATTTTCCTTACAGAGATGAGATGTTGATGGAAGGTGGTATTATTTTCAAAGGTCCTAAAATTGTTGCTATTGCTTCCTTACAAAATGAATATATCCAGATTTAGGATCATGCATTGACAAAGTACTTTCTTCTTGTTCAGTATGCAATAGTACTAAACCACATTTGCAAAAAGAACCACTTCAACTAAGTCAAGTTCCTGAACTACCTTTGTCAATAGAAGCCAATGATATATTTGATTGGAACAATCAGCATTACTCAGTGTCGGTAGACTCTTATTTGAACCGGTTTGAGACTGATTTACAACCTAATCTTACATCCACTGCTGTTATCATTAAGTTGAAATGTAATTTATCAGTCCATGGTAGTCCATACAAAGTTATTTCCGACAATGGTACTCAATTTACTAGTCAGTTGTTTCAGAAATTTACAAGAGAAAGGGACCTTTACATGTTACTAGTAGTCCAGAATATCCACAGTCAAATGGACTAGCTGAACATGCAGTACAGAGTGCAAAGCAATTACTTGAGAGGTCAAAGCATGACAATACCAATGTCTTTTTGAAACATACCCCGTGACAATATACTTGGCTTGCCTGCTCAGAGACTTCTGTTGAGGCAAACCAGAATAACATTGCCTATTAAAGTTTGTTGAGGCCTAAAGCAAAGAACAACAGAACTATTAGAGCCCAATTATTCAGGAAGCATTTAGAAAGCATTCTATCCAGAAGTACAGCTATGATAAATCGAGATTTCTTTGTTCGTTGAAAGTTGGAGAGATAGTGAGTATACAAACGGCACAAGGTTTTGACTGGATTGGTCAAGTAACAGGTATATGTACCAAGCTGAGATCCTACTTCATAGACTATGAGGCTATGGAGTACAGGAGAAATCACAGACATCATCTTCCTGTACCAGAATCGGTATCGCAGAATTGTTCCTGTGATACAAACTCCACATCTCAGAGCAATCTAAATAAAGTTCCTGTTGCAGAATGTGTCCTAACTTCTACTTCCATTCCTGAAACGTTCCTGATATCCTTAACGTTGAACATTCAGCAGAGACCGTCTCTGTTGCTAGACCTAATTTTAATTTTTATGTCATATGATTTGGTCGTATTTCCAGACCTAGTGTGAAATACACAGCAACCTGGACATGATTGCATATATATATATATATATATATATATATATATATATATATATATATATATCTAGTTCTATATAATTGCATGACAAAGAATTATTTTTATTGATTGCATGTCAACTGATGTCGTCAATATTGCATGACTTACTTCTCAAAGAGGGAGAACGTAGAATAGAGTATGAATGCTATATCTTTAAGAAGCGTTTCAAGGACTGAACGTGCATAAAAACAGTAAGCATCTGCCAGCTTCAGTGCCATTTTGAGAGTGCAGTCAGAGGGTGAGCATGTATGAGTGTAATAGCTAGTTTGTTTTATAAATGTATCTATGTTAAGGTTATTAGGCCTCAATCCTGATGTGTTTGTATATAAAAACGCTGTGTGACCAGAACCCACAAAGACTCTTCTATTTGATCCTGACTGGACGAGCGACAATTACCATTCCCACTTAGCATGAAAATGCTTCTTTTGAACCAGGCATATTTGTCATCTTAGACATCCTCTCCTCCTGTTTTAAAACTTTCACTATGTTTGGATTTGATGAGGTCAGCAGCTATATATGTAGTTCCATGACTGCAGATCTACACACGTAAACAATTTCAAGGACTCCCATATCTCCTTCAGACTGAGGAATATATAATCTTGGTCTACATTGCTTTTTATATATAATTTGATAAGTGTGAAGCATTTTTCTTGTTTTCCTATCCAACTGATGTTATACCTTCTGGGGCCAGTCAATCACATCAAAAATGTAAGTTAGAACAGGAAGAACAAATTGGTTTATAGCTTGGATTTTATTCCTAGATGTTTGGTTTTAGTTTTCTAAAGTATTTCTTACCGAGCTTTATTTGCATGTGTTCATGTTTTATTGCAGTGCTTCATCAGTTCCTAAATATTTATAAACTTCCTGCTGCTCAAGTTCTTGCATATCATATTCCTGTCCCAGATTGATATTTTCTTGGTACTGCAGCTTTACTGTTTAAACATTGCTTTTGCATATTTATTAAGACAATATTGTCTGAGAAAGTTTTAACCACTTGCCATTGTGCGTTCAACTCCTCATCTTATGAGTCATACAGTTTTAAGCCATCCACAAAAAAACAGATGAGAAGTCTTTAAGCAAGGTTGTTTTCTGGGAGACAAATTGTAACAATGACCTAATCTGTTAAGTAAACAGCTTAATGGGTTAAGGGCAAGACATAACAGCAATGGGGGACAGAGAATCAACCTGGAATATCTCCCTTTGAATTTTTATCACTGGGATAAGTCTTTGGCCTTTGTCATGGCTTAACGGCTAAGCGGTATACCACTGCTTCATGGTTACTATAATGTCACTGATCAGCATAGCCGGCCTTAGGCATAGGCCAACTAGGGCACCGCTCTAATAGAGACACTTTTCCAGTAGTTATTTGGTGTAGGTAGACCAGGATGGGGGCACCATGGTGCCCTTTTGTCTAGGGCACCAGCTGACCTAAGGCCGCTCCTGCTGATCAGTGTAGGGTGTGTCTTATACAGCTGTAAGCACTCCTTTATTCAGGAAAGTGGGATGCTGTTCAATTTTCATTTAGATTCTTCCCCTTTTTACAATTCACTATTATGGCTTTGTTTGGCAACAAATGATCTCTTGTTCCATATGACTTTCTTTTGTTATCCTTTTGTGTTATTGGCATGACTGAGTTTTTTTCTAATAACCTCTGTCTGTGTCAATTCCAGTATATAGTTTGTACATTGTCAGATTGTCAGAAGGCAAGTTACTGGTCTATAGTTTTTAGGTTGGCTTACAGGCTCACTCTTAAGGAAGTGTACCAGTTTTCTGTTGTTAACCACACTAGAGTCTGTTTGGGATCTGCATGCAAGTAGTTCTTGCTCAGAGCTAAATCTTTGTGTAATCTTAATACTTTTACCAAGAAATTGTTTCAGTATTTCTGTCTGTTACTTCATTCCATTTCATGTCCTGTACATTTGAAGTCGTTACCATTTCTTTTAATTTTTCTGTCCATTTAGCATATTTTGTTTCAAAGGGTCTTCATAAATATTTCTGTAAAATGTGCATATTTCTTCTTTTTGGTAGTGTTTTTGTTCCTTTTGATTTGTTTCCCAGTTCTCTGTAAAACTTTTTTGGGACACCAATGAATTGCTTATTTTGTACCTTTCCTTCACACTTACCTGCATATTTCTGTGTTTTTCTGCATGTGCTGATATCTTCAGTTTAAAATTTTCAAAAATGCATAATAGATCCTGGTCTGTTATAATACTGTGTGTTTCTTTTAGCACGTCTGCCTTTATAAGTATTTTTACTGATCTGTTCCCTCTTCTAACAGTGAATACTTGTAGCTACACACTAATATACCACATACATTTCTGTTAGAAGTTTTGATTACTTTGCTCATCTGTTTTATCAGACTTCTAACATTTTGGGTTTTATTTACTTTCTGTAACCTTTTCCTTTTGTTGATCTTAATATGTCTAGCCATCTCTATTAAATCAAGTGATTATTCCATTTAATCATTTTATTCTAAAGTGAGAGCAAATTCTTTGCCTTGGTTTCCTGTGGGCATTCTATAGAAAGATCCAGAACATTTTCCTGTGACATATCCTCTTCAGCTCTATCCTGTTCATCTGCTGCTCTTTCATACAGAACTCATTCCACAACATTGCCTGCATCAGAGTTGCCACTATTTCCTGCTCCAATTCTTGCTGTACAACTCTAACTGAACATCATCACATGGCAAGCTATTAGATGCCTCCTGTTCCACCTGTTTCTCATTAGTTTGGGGACTCATTGTTCCATCATGCTATGATATTATCTGTGTTGGATTTTCTACAGTAAATCCTATACTTTGCAGAGAATCCATAGCTTCAGTTTTCTATTTATCTTCTCCATTACTAATCCTCTGTTCTCTTACTTTTTGTATTGTAAAATTTTACATATTCTGGGTGCCTTTGCCTGTATTTCTCTTCAAATATATTGGGTGCTGCCTTAGGTTTTTTTTTTTTTTTTTTTTTTACATTCCTCAGTTTAGCTTTCTCCTTTGCATCTATATTGCACCATATCAAATTGCTTTTCTCTTTCCCATGTCCATATTTCTCTTCAGATGGCTACCACTCCATCTTTTTCTTCTTAATTTGGGCAGGCGTTGTTGCATCATGCTGTAACATTACCTTTGTTGGATTTTCTACACCACATCTTTCACCTCACAGGTAATCTGTAACTTCAGTTTCTATTTGTTTAGAACTTCTACCTAACTATTTGTTCTTTACATTCTCTTTTGTCTACTTAGTGTTTGTATAGTGAAATGGATGCCTTTGCCAGTATTTCTGCTCAAATATCTTTGGTGCTGCTTTTTTTGTATCAATTAGTTTGGCTTTCTCATTTGTTTAAATATTGCAGCACATCAAATCTCTTTTCCTTTTCCATTTCCAAGTGTTTTTTATACCTTCAAAAATTTCCAGATTTTGTTTTTCTTATATTTTTACAGTTCCTCGGTTGCTTCTTTTTTCAGGATGCCCAAAGTTTCTTTGTCTGTGTAATTATTGTCATGAATCTGTTGTACTAATGAAAACTAATTTCCCTTTAAAGCTTTCAAAAATGTCTTGGGCAAGTATTTTTCTTTCCTCTAATTTCTCTCAATCTTTCCGAATATTTTCTATCTGGAAATTCTGGCTTCAGGCATAATAGTAACAATACATAATGTCTTTCTTATCCTCAGGAGTCCACTCTATCATGTTTATGGCTCTCTTTTGGTCTGTTGTTTTTTGTGGACTACTACTTTCTTTTACAATAGGGGGGCCCTGGTCTAAACCCATTGTAGGAATGTTTCCATGTCTCGAGGAGTTTACTCTGGCCTTTTCTTCCAGTCTTGGCAGCAGTGCATAGACCAGAATCACCCCCCCCCAGGGCCCTGAGTACCCAGCTGTCTTATTTATTTATTTTTTAACCAGCCTCTCTGTATAATATATGCTATGTAGGATACAGTCTACATATCAGTGTTGTCCTGGTGAGATTTTGTGAAAACATGGTCCACCAAGTGAAGGTACTCTCCAAAATTTGAGGATACATTTAGTTCCAGCAGTACTGCACTCTCCTTTTCTGTTTCACATTTCTCTTTTTGTGGTTTTAGTAATATTTTATAAATGAAAACAATTAAATGGAATTCATAGAGCAGGTTGTGATTTCAGTTTTTTGAAATAATGACAGAGTACAAAATATTGGCAGCTAACAATTGTGCTAGAGTGCAAACACACATCTCACTGCTTAAATCACCTATTTGATTTGACCAAATCATTCACTGTTTAATATCCACTGTGGGACATTGAAATCTCCCCTCTGAAGGAATCTGCTAAGATATCCAATTACAAATGGATATAAACAGACTGAAACAATACATCCAGAGAGATTGTTCCAAAATATCATATGCCTGTATTGTGGACAAAATTATTTTTTTTTCACTTCATGTTTAGATACCACATAAGTGCAGTATTTTATTTGAATAATTTGTTAACTATACAATTCAAAATTGCATTAGAGATGGATGAATGTCTCATTTCATTACTGGTGCTGTGCATTTTTGACTGGAAGGAGAACTAGGATTCTAGATTTTTAAATTTTGCATATTACCTCCTCAGGATAAGAAGGAAATATTTGAGATTAGGGGATTTGTTGGAGAATGGAAAAATCATCTTCTGGACTGAACTGAACATGTACACAAGCTTTTCTAAAGATCATTATCCAAAGGTTTTTGAGATGCCTATTGATGTTCATTTTGAATTTGATATCTGACACCAGAATAAGGGTTAAGCACATGATCCAAGAGTTTTGAGAAACATCCTTGTAATTAAAACTAGCTTACATATTGCCCATGGAGAAACAACAGCAAGTGATCTATTTTGATTCAAGAAAGGGAAGACATTTCAAAAGGCTTACTTCAGAAGAAAAATGCAAAAGAACAAAAACAAGTTTTACATAAAAGAGTTTCAAATCTGACTTTTCCAAGCTGAGTCACTCTTACCCAAATTAATTAAGAGTCCTGGTGTTGTTCATACAGAAGGAAGGCTCCTGAATAAACTCTCTGCATGTATAATTCATTCATCCAGACAGGGATAAATGTAGACTACATGGGTCTTGAAAGGAGGAAACACATGGGATAGGCATTCAGTAAACTTCGTGGGAGGAATTGAAACACCATATAGCATCAAAGGGATTTGGAAATGCTTATTCCCCCTGAAAAATATGAGTAATTTTCCTTATGGGGACATAAAGAAAAACACCTTCCAGATCCAGAATTAGGTTTATAGCTCTGTAGGATAAAATTAGTAATACAGTCTGCAAAGTTTACATTTTTGATCCTAGTCAGAGTCTAAAAAAATCTAAAAATGGTTTCCATCCTTTTTTGAGGACCAGAAAAATCTAGACTGAAGCTCGTTTATGCATGACAATTCATTCAGGTCCCTTTTTGGTTAGTACATCGAGGAAAATAGCAATCTGTAGGTTTTTAGCTGGTATGAAATAGTCACCAATATCAGAGCTGGCATATCCCTTGAAGAAAATTCCACCACATAACCCAAAGAAATTAAACTATCTCTTCAATCTTTTTCTGAAATTATAAATTCACTGACTTACAGTCTTCAATCTAATGGTGGGGATATGGAAAGGATCTTTGTAAAGGCCAAAAGCAGAATGAGGTCATATGAAAAAAAAACTTTAAAACGTTAAGAGTCTGTGCTTTCTTTGGAAGGAATTCTGTTCTTGAAAGTGGTAACCATGCAGTTTATACTGTGATTTCTAAAACTGCAACATTTACTTAAAGTACTAATTTCTGAAAAAGCAAAACTGGAAATAGAAGCTTTATAATCAAACATCAGCCCAAAGTATCTTCTTTTATCCAAAACAGTAAATATTTTCTGCATGAAAAAAATTGTATCTAAAGAGGACTCAAGAAGCTAGAAAATATAACTAGATATGCCTCTTAAAAGAGCACCGTGTCTGAATCCAAAATCCACATTTTAACATACAGTGAATTTTATATAGTACAAATATCTCCCAAAATGTACTCCGTATACTAATTACTGCATTTTTTGCATAATCATTACATCAGTGGGTTTTGTCCATTTACTTAGATCTGAAGTTCTCCAAATTACTTTTTTATTTAGGAATTTCTTGAGGGAATATTTGTACATTCTTTAATCCATGATCCCACTGATTGGTGTCATTTGCATGACTCATCTAATGCATATATATATACCTTTCACAGTCTACCACAGGAATTTTATGACCACTGGTAGACTGCATCAGCATATTCTACTGGCAAGTTACATATTTTGGGAGTGCAGTGGTGAAGCTATAGGTGGAAAAGGTGAAGGTGACCCTTGGTCAGTAGCAGATTCTTCATGGGACGGAAACGATGCTATTAGCAGTTCTTAACCTATGGTGCTACCTTGTCAGCCATCACAGAGCTATTTGCAGTTTATAGTTGAGTGATTCTAAATTTTGACACTATGGCCATCAATGAATGCAGAGTCTTTTATCCTATGCAAGTACTTCCAGTTTCCTATGTAACCATCTAATCTCAATTTAGAATCACACAATAATGTTGTTCTACATGCATATACAGATAATTTGCATGATATCAGTGAAATACTTTGAAATAAATATGTGGTCCTTTCTGCAATATGATCTTCCTTTTCTCGCTCTGAATTCAAGTTACAACATCCAAAGAACAAACTGCTGAGAATGAAATGTGCAGATTCATTCTATTATCACACCACCAAATGCATAATTATAGTATATAAAAAAAAAATCCAGATGGCTTTCAGTGTCTCCCAGGGCCACTTTTCTTCTAAGTACTCTTATTTACATGATTCTAAAGCACAGCAGCCCCCCCCCCCCCAAAAAAAAAAAGTGAGACTACCTTTACAAGACGACCCTTATGAAAACTGAAGCACACAAGACAACAATTACTTTCTGGTGCACCCTCTATTTAATACACACAAGAGGAGCTCCAAACCACAATGACAAATTGTACGGTAAACCAAGTTGCAATTTGACAAGCAAAGTCATCCACTTAAAACAGCTGTAGGCGAGAGGCCCTTGTCTAGATCAGGACTTTCTACCTGGATCCACCTACCTTCTTATATGAAAACCTAAAAGCCATTAAAAGCTGCCAAGCAGCATATAGTCTCTCTTTAGTTGTCTTAGAAGATTAAGGAACTTTTAATGAGCCACTTCCTGTGGTCCAGTGGTGCAAGGTTTGAGTCCCTCAGCTCCCACTACCTCTGTGACTGAGAAAGTCTGAAAAATGTCCACAGAGAACAGTGCTCTACCCCACAAAACAAAAATAACTAACTTACCACCTCATATCAAAAACATTAGAATCCATTTAAGAAACTTTTCTCAGCCTCATTATGTAGCATTTTATATGTGCATATTACACACAGTGGATATAAAAACTTTACACATCCCTGTTAAAATGCCAGGTTTCTGTTTTATAAAAAAAATGAGACCACAACAAATAATTTCAAAACTTTTCTTACGTTTAATGTGACCTGTACAATTCAATTGCAGAACAAACAAATCTGCTAGGGGAGAAAATATAAAAAAACTTACAATAAGCTGGTTGCATAAATGTGCACACCCTTAAACTAATACTTTGCTGAAGCACCTTTTGATTTAATTACAGCATTCAGTCTTCTTGGGTAGGAGTCTATCAGCATGGCACATCTTTACTTGGCAATATTTGCCCACTCTTCCTTGCAAAAGCACTCCAAATCTGTGAGACTGTGAAGGCATCTCTTGTGCACAGCTGTCTTGAGGTCACCCCACAGATTTTCTATTGGATTTAGATCTGAGCTCTGGCTGGATCATTCCAAACTTTAATTTTCTTCTAGTGAAGCCATTCTTTTGTTGATTAGTATGTATGCTTGGGGTCATTGTTGTGTTGAAAGGTGAAATTTCTCTTCATCTTCAACTTTCTAGCAGATGCCTGAAGGTTTTGGGCCAAAAGTGACTGTTATTTGGAACTGTTCATAATTCCCTCCACCTTGACTAAAGCCCCAGTTCCAGCTGAAGAAAAGCAACCCCAAAGCATGACACTGGCACCACCATACCTCACCATGGGGATGGTGTTCTTTCGATGTGAAGTGTTGTTTTTGAGCCAAACGTACCTTTTGGAATTGTGGCCAAAAAGTTCACCTTTGGTCTCATCTGAGCATAACACATTTTCCCACATGCTTTTGTGCGACTTGATATATTGTTTTGCAAATTTTAGCCGGGGATGGGTGTTTTTCAGTGTAAGAAAAGGCTTCCATCTTGCAACCCTACTCCATAGCCCAGACATATGGAGAATGCGAGAGATTTTTGTCACATGTAGTACACAATCAGTACTTGCCAAAAATTTCTGCAGCTCCTTCAGTGTTGCCGCAGGTTTCTTGGCAGCCTCCCTGACCAGTTTTTGTCTCGTCTTTTCATCAATTTTGGTGGGACATCCAGTTCTTTGCAATATCACTGTTGTCCCATATTTTATCCAATTTTTGATGACTGTCTTCACTATGTTCCAAGGTATATCCAATGCTGAGGAATTTTTTTTTGTACCCTTCTCCTGAATGATACCTTTCAACAATGAGATCCCTTTGATGCTTTGTAAGCTCTCTGTGAACCATGGCTTTTGCTGTAGCAGGCAACTGAGTAAATGTCAAGAAAATCCTACTAGGACAGCTGAACTTTATTTGGGGTTAATCAGAGTCTCTTTAATTGATGGCAGGTGTGTACCCAAGAAGTCTGAATGTTGTAATTAAATCAAAAGGTGCTTCAACAAAGTATTAGTTTAAGGGTGTGCACACTTATGCAACCAGCTTATTGTACGTTTTTTATTTTTTATATTTTTCCCCTAACATATTTGTTTTTCAATTGAATTGTACAAGTTATAGATCACATTAAAGGTGGGAAAAGTTTTGAAATTACTTACTGCGGTCTCATTTTTATAATATCACAAAAACCTGGCATTTTAACAGGGGTGTATAAACTTTTTACATCCACTGTGTGTATATGAGAGTATATATTTATGTATTATATGTATGATTGCACTGTATTTTATACACATCTTGGCTTGTATTTTTTTTTTGTTCATCTCTTAGTACATTATGATTAGATATTTTTAATCTTGTCCTATTTGCATTGAATGTATCAGTATGTACTGATGGTTTCCATTTACTCATTCTGTTTATGATACTTTTGATTAGTAATAGCTGAAAAGGGTCAGTAGAAAGGCTGACTTACCTGGTGAACAAACTGTAATTAACAAATAAATTACAAAAAAGAAAAATAAATACTGTCTGCTCCAATGACTGACTTAAAGAAACTCCCATATTTATTTGCTGATTCAAGGAAACTTTGTAACTATCAGATATTACTGATATTACAGTGGTGGTGCTGCGGTAGCGTTGTCGCCTCACAATAAGATGTCCTGATCGATTCTCAGCTAAAGCGTCTTCTGTGTGGAGACATGAGTGAATGGACGTACCTTTGTTGAAGGTTGTACGTCAGGGCTGGCAACTCAGTACGTAAAAATCTACTGCCAATCATTAGCGGACCGGAGTTCCACTGTGGCAACCCCTAACCGGGAAAAGCCGAAAGATACAACAATAAATACTTGTTCAACATTCACTCAGTGTTGTTCCCTAAAGAGATGGTTTCATAGCTAATGACTCAAGACAAGCTGCCAGCTTTTTCATAGTAGTTTGAAACAGAAACATTGTAACCCATCTTTACTTCTGTTTTGCCAAAAATATATAGCACTTCTGAACACAAAAGTTGCATCCTGTGGAAACAGAAAGCTACTAGCACCATACAGTTTTAATATATTTCACTGACTTGAAAGATCCCAGGTTGATAACCTCAGTATAAATCATCACTGTACCACTAATTTTGTTTCTGATGCCATTTATCAACCTTCAATATCTCAAATCAGTACTCCCCCATTAAAAGTTTTCTAAAGTTGTGGGCATCAGGCTTTTCAAAGCACTGTAACCACTATTAATTCTAAAACGTATTGCCTAATTCAGACTGTACCACTCTTCATATATCTAAAAAAACAGAGGTAATTCAGAAAGCTTGAGTCAGGTATAATATCTCACCTGTGACCCAGATGGTGACAGGACTAAAAAGAAACAAGAGAACAAAGGATTAATCCAGATAAAATCACTTTAGCTAGCAGATCTAGGATTCTCTCTTTACAGTGCCCTTCCATGGGAGGAATAAAGATGTCATGTTGAAGTTTCAAGTAGTTAATTCAGTTAGGTAGGTAGATGGACAAGTGTTCAGAACAAGAATATGGTCATTTTTTATACTAACTGCTGACTCTACTACTAACATTGATAGACTATAACTTTCCATTATAATAAAATATTGGTCTTACAACACCACAATAAGGTGTGTGATAGCATTTTGAACTTCATACTAGCATAGCTACCCATTTTTCACATCTCTTTCTATTTTCTGTTCCTTAACTTACAGTGGCCACTGATCATCTTTACCTACAATTTTATCATTTAAAATCTGACAAAAAACACTCATGTTATCTAAAGCTTCATTCCTTACTTTATTCAATGCACAAAACAAGCTACAGACTAAAACCAAATCCCCCTTCATATCAGGTCTACCTAGGACCCCAGCAGTCTTTGTTATTCCCAGCTCAGATTTAAACCTGCAAGTTATAAATAATGGTCATAGACTCTCCAAATTATGTTAACATCCTACAAAAGGGCTTACACAAACAAATTATCAGTGCCAAAGTCACGGCCTTAAATTCAATGCAAAGAAAATGTATTATCATTTCTTTTGGTAAAAGCGATGTTCCTGCTAACTACTACATCAATAGCAACACCTTAAGTATGCACTCAGTGGTGAGAGACCTGGGCACACAAGTTGACAGTAACCTTACCTTTAACCACCATGTCTCCACAGTGATAAGAAGGGCATTCTGTATTACTCATCTCATAAGGGGATTGCCTCCAGAAAAAAAAGAAGTTGTAACCTCCCTGTACTCTTCCCTCATCAGGCCAACAATTGAATGTGACACCCCTTTTGGTATGTACTTTTCTAAGCAGCTACAGCAAATTGGAGAAACCACAAAGGTTCCTCACAAGGACAATTTCAGGTCTTCAGCATCTGTCCTATGGGGATCATTTGAAATCACTGTCACTTTATTCAGTTTCATACAGACTACTCAGCGGTGATCACTGCCTTGCATACAAGGCAATCTCTGACCCTGCGTTATTGGAAATACTGCATATCCATAAGCAAAATGTTACACCGGTTACTCACTCTAAACACCTTAACCTGGTATGTGACATTAATAAAATCTGCTGGAGGAGCAGATTTGTCTCCCAGAGGTTACCACACCTTTGGAACAGACTCCCACTTCATGTCAAACAGAGCACCTCATTGGTCCTCTTCAAACACAATCTGGATGACTGGATGGGTGACCATAAATTCACTCAAGGGGTTCCACCTATGTCCCTCAGGGCAATAGGTGCTGATCATGGAAATAAGGTTAAGAACTTGGCTAGGCTTGTAATGGCCCTAGGACCATTAGCCTAGTAACTTCCTGTGATCTTATGATAGTCCACAAGTTCATGCACATAAAACACTGACTTAATTTTCTTCCCAATTTATTACATTGATGTACCTACTTAAAGCAAATACATTTATGTTTCCTTCTAGTTCGTCGCATTAAAAGCATTGCCATATCAGCTACATGTAAAGCTATAAATTTACTTAATCATTAGACCTGCATGTAAATATATATTATCTGATGGCACTGCATTCCTATATAATTATTGCATTATTTTATTTTAGTCTGCTCTAGGAAAAGGACACGCTCTAATCATTTTATTGGGTCAACTGTTATTTAAATTAAGATGAAATTCATAATATAGAAGTGGAACTAGAATATATGAACTTCTGGATCCTCTGATATGCAAAACATAAAATAAAATAACCCCCCACCCCAGTTCGCTTTTAAAGTCTCATTTGTGCAAAACAACATTTTGATAAGACAAATTTTAAAAAAATCTTTGTTAAATTGTTTTGCAAACATGTTTTTATTAACATCTTTTAAGAAATTTTTTTCAAGTTTTCCATGTGATATTTATAGTTTCAATAGTTTAAAAATGTCTAACTGTTAAAAGTCATGTACTTTTTATAGCTTAATCAACAATTATGGTCACTGCCTCTAAGGGGAAACACTTTCTGAAATAAGCATCCATTCATCACTGAAAGCATGTTGCAGTTTGCTGTTTTTTCTGCTTATTCACTGATGAAACATTGTGGGCATTTTGTTCAGAATAGGCATACACATTAATTAAATATTCAGCATTAAATATTCTGGATACCTAACAGTTCACCATATTATATCAGAGTAGGTGTTACATACTCCAGTTTACTGCATTTCTTGTAAGTTTGATATATTTCTTGCAAGTCTGATAAAGGTCAGGGTTTTTACATCTTTATGCACCTTAAACATGCCCAATTATGACACCTAATCTGATATTACTTAAAGTGACAGCACACATCATGTTATGACTTTCTTTCAATAACACAAAAATTTTCAATCAGCTACATCATATGTCTACACAGCGAGACTCTCTTATGTTGCATTTTAAGTGACCCTTCATATTCTGAAATGCTCCTAATCAGAAGAGTAAACCATAATGTGCCTCATATTTCTGATACGTTAAAGTAGTAATGCGCTAGACATTTATACATCTATCAATGTCTTCAGTGGATTTATTAGGAGTGTGGAAGCAAAAAAGCAGAGATATGCAGATGAAAAGTTCAGGAGCAAATAAATATACAGCTAAAACATTAAGTCACCAGTTAGATAGCTTTCATTTAAGACATTTTTATTTCAAGTAACAGCATTAGCTTCATAAGTCATATTGCAGAAATTAAAATGTACATATAAATTTCTTCTTATTCCATGTTTTGTGTAGTCAGAAAGAATGACTGCAACTTTATTATACATTAAAATTTGTCTTCACAATCTTACCATAAAAAGAGGCAGCAATATACACACTTTAAATACAGTTTCATGCTAACAGTGGAAGTGTTTTTTTCTGTAATGCACCTTGATACTTTAAAGAGGAATCCCTAACCACAGATTATGCAGTAATATTCATAGTGATGTATTATTATACTGTACATATACAGTTGCAATGCCATTGCATAAGGGAGCCACTGGCCAGGCAATGCTGTAGAACCAGGAGCATCACTCAGTTAATTTATTCACTGACAAATACTAGTCATAAAATAACTGAAGTACACAAAGGTTACCTAAAAACAATCCATAGTAACTTTCTTATTGTTAAAGGCCCTCTTTAATATACATTTATTTATATATTTTATATAATATACATTATAATGTAGTAAGAAATAGTGCACAAAGCTTTTTTATTAAAACTATAAAAGTAAACATAAGCACTTACAAACAAAAGCAATTAAACTGTAATAATTTAAAAAAAAAGTATTAAAAACCTTCTGGTTATGAGATTCCTGCCAGAAATTGATATATTCTACCCGCATTGACAAGGTAAGGCATATTCACTTTCCCCCACCCTAAACCGCATTGAACTTATTTCTGTATCAAGTCAGATTACAAATTCTGTCTGCCATTATAATAGTTTGTGCTATGGACATGGTGAAGAACTCTACAAAAAGACAGTGTACCTAAAAGAAAGTGGACGTGAAAGTGATGAATGTAACAGGTGTTTCTGTGATGTATGTGAAAAGAAAGGAAAGTATTTATAAGGCAATGAAGAAAATGTGAGACCACGTGGAAACAACAAAAACTGTTTCTGCAAGTCGATCCTTGTTTTTCTTTAAACATGAGATTACACGTCTTTTCAGATGATGAGCAGAAGAGGCAGCTAACAAATGACATTTCTAACTTGCTAATTGCAGTGATTTTTCTGCTGAAGGGGGAGGACTCTAAAACCCTTTCACTATGTTTGTTAGGCATTGCTACATTTATAAAGGTCATACCTCTTAACTTCTTAGAGCTAGATATCTGGACATAGCCAAAATAATGGGGGGGGGGGGGCAAAGGCCCAAAATAAGGAGAGATTTTAAAAATTGTTCTTATAAACTTAGAAAGTTGCTAAAATAACAGGTTTTGCATTAGCATGCATTTTCTAAAAAGAAAATGAAATCTGAAAATTAAATATCTGTCATTATTTAGTGACTTCAGTCCTCAGTGATTTGCCAGAAAACCACAAATTTTGTGAGCAATACATCAAAAATATGAGTCACAAATCAGAATGATATGCAAAAATCTGGAAAGCTGAGAGGTATGCAAAGGTGTGGCAAAATAAGTCTTTCTGTTAGGCATAAATAACATTTTGATGAAGCTGAGACCAAATGAGTTTCTGAATATTTAAGCGTGAATCAATTGCTGAAAAAAACAGCTGTTAGTTGGTAAAGGGGATACATTCTCAGATTTTCTGATTTTAACATCATATTCATTTTTGATACAGATTTTGTGATTTTAACATCATATTAGTTTTTGATACATCTAGGCATACCTTTTGATACCCCAAATTAGCCGACTTCTGTGATGATAAATTCTCTGATGGGATAGGATTTACCTTTGCAAAAATATTTACAAAAACAGGGCTTAAAATAAATTTGCTGTCAGAAGACAGCTTGCCTTACAATTAAGGTGACCTTATAACTAGGCAACAGCTTAATTTAATAAAAAGGTAAGAAGCAATTGTTCCCCTCTCCCATTCCTGTAATCAACAAGTGAATGAAAACATGAAAAAACAGGTACATTCAAAATATTCTCAAATGCTTTTAAATGACCTATCTGAGCCTTTTAAGATTATGTGCATATTTAAATGAATACCCGACTACAGCATTTGAAGTCTAAATGCACTGTGAAGTGGTACAATCAATAGTCAATAAAGAAACAAGTATGCATGTGAAAGAAATATAGAAAACAGGCAGGTACACCTACTAGAGTCATGCAAACAAACTTGCATTTAATGATAAAGTGGTCAATGTGTAGAACAGACTGCAAGTTGTTTTGTGAAATTATTGCATGTTTTTGCACTGGTTTTAAATTATGTTGGTTGTAAAGTATACGTAAGTCATTGTAAACCATGAATAAAGTGCTCACTATTTAACAGTTAGTTCACCTGGAATAACTTCAGCAAAATACAGCATTTAGTTTTATTCCTGAAGGTTTCTTTTTTAACCTATTGTTAAACAGAATAATTGAGAATGCAGTGTGGTAATTACCTTTCAGTTTTACTGAAAAATGTTTCATAGTTAATGAAAAAGTAATTACACGAGACTGGACAATTTAAAAGCGTACGTCATGCAGAAGAGCAGAAAAATGGTTAATTATTATGGGCAGTACAGAAAACCGTATGCAGAACGGAGCTATACAAATTAAGCTTAATTGAATTAACATTTTAGTCATATATACTAGTATCTACAATTTTCTCCATCAGGCAAGTCCTGGACATACTTAGAAACAAAAATAGAGTACATTTTATATTTACTTTATACAGTTTCACTTTATTACATATAAAACACTTGTGCCAAGCCCACGTTGCGGTGCATGGCACTTGATCGATAAGTTTGACATGAGCCATGGTGACTTACAGGTCTTCACATGAGAGCACAGCTTACAAGTTGTCTCAATTATATCTACACTTAAATTAATGCACAAGATTCTGTGCTTTCCGGCTATAATTCTTTTTTTACTATTTACTTCTCAGTCTTATCACCCACAAGTAAATAGGTAAGAACTTCAGAAGAATGTTGCTCAAATGCATTACCATTTCTGCAAGCCCAGAAGCAAGTGAATACAATTACTTTACACTGTAAAATTCAAACACACTTAAATTTGACTATTCTTGACAAATGAGGTGAACCGCATACTATCAATAAAAAAAAGAAAAAGAAAGGTACATCATGCACCTCTGAAGATAATGTACACATGGTTTTACAAAGATCATTTTTCTAGCAATTTAGAATGCTGATGCTTTTATTAAAGGTTTCTAAAGATTATTCAAATATGATCAAAGTGTTTGCACTTGTTGATTTCTGTGGAGGGATGAGTTTCCAGTTTAGATAACAAAAGGTGACATATGGCTGCATTACATCAGCATCTCAACATTCTAGATGACATATTAATAGTATAAAACAGTGGACTAATGCATGTATGCAATTGTTATAATGTGCACATAACATGTCATTATAAAATGAAGGTTCATTAGTATTCAAAATGTACATACTGACAGGGCAATCAACATGCTTGCTGTAAATCCAGTGTTATTTACAAGAAGCTGGACAGTCAGCTAGGGATATTAAATAGCAACATCCACCAGTTCTGCTGCTCCACAAGGTAAACAAAACAAACACAGCCATCAGAAGGATGTTTTTATGGATAAATTTGCGTGGGACTTTTTTCACCACATCAGGGATAGAGGGGCTTGCCTCTTTGCAAAAAAAAAAAAAAAAAAAAAACACTTAAAAATTTTTTTTTTTTTTGCTTACTTTTCTAGGTGTGATATTAGTTTAATCATTCTGATCATCAATGATTTCTTTTTTGTCTACCCAACAGTGGAGGCATCCCATTCATTCCTCTTAAGGGCAAGAACTGAGCAGTGGGGACACAGGATGAGAGAGAGTAACGAGACATTTAAAAAAAAGGGCAAAGTTGAAGCTTTAACACCCTAACCTCTTTGCTCAATGTCCCCAAATGTAAACATTTAAAAACACGGAAAAACATATTTAAAATTATCAAACTCACTGCTGAGACATAAGCAATTCTGCAACTGTCTTTATGTAAATATGATTTGTGCACAATCCCGATTTCTTAAAAAATCTGACAAAAAAGGAGGAAGCCCAGTAAGGATTAAAACACAGTTATTAACTAACAAAACAAAAATGGCTGCCAAAAGTGATTCAATGGGAATCGCTTTTCTAATTCAATGAAGTGAATGATTTCCACTGAACAGAGTTTTAGGAATCTGGTAAGCTATTTTGTTTTATTTTCCTGAAAAACAAAAGAGGCAAAAGCAAATGTACTGTGTAAGAATTGACATGTAGCTGTCCGCTTTCTATGACAAGCCAGGGGAAAAAAAGTTAAGGTTTATTTATACAATGACTTTATTTAGAAAATGTAAGAACATTTTTTTTTAAAATGGTATCCCTGTATATTAGCAATTGCCTCTGGCTGACTTTGATTGATCACACCAGTGAAGTATTACGTAGACACAAATGTTAGAAGCAATTACAATTTTTTTAGTATTAATGTTTAAATCTATGTTTAAATCCTAAACATTTAAGAGCTACAAATATTGTTTTCAATTTGTATTAAAGTAAGTCCTTATCACTTGCCCTTAGGCATGCTTAAACAAAACATGCTTATGAAAATATGTTATTCTAAAATTCTCATTACTAAGAATGGCATTCAAAATACACTGGTGCAATATTTTTTCTATTCTTGACCAATGAACTTCAAGTTCTTTCTCCTCACCTCTCAGCTGTCTCATACAGCCAGTTATTTCCCTCAAGAGGCAAGATCAGTATATCCAATTCAGATATCCTATGGGGAAACAAAGTTTGATTTCATTAGTGTCAATTGCTTGAGGCTCAAAATGCTGAACATTGAGTCAGCTCCACAGGAAGTCATTGTCAGAAAGTTTTGGCAGTAATGAATCCATTTTTGGAGTAAGTTCCCCTTTCTTTGTTTTAGTGTGACTACAGAATAGATTTTTGTAAGTTTGGGGGTAGGAGGTTACCCCCCACATCACAGGTGGAGGAAGGCTTGCCTCCTGCAAACACACTTAAATTTTGTTTTTTGCTTACTTTTCTGGGGGTGAAATTATTTCAGTGCTTCAGATCATTGATGGTATGATCTTTTTCAACCCATTCCAGAAGCATCCAATTCATTCCTCGTAAAGGCAAGAACTGAGCAGTGTAGAGAGAGTCATTACCCATTCAAGAATGGGAAGGTTGCTTCTGCAGATGATGCAACCAGCAGAACAAACACCCCCACCTTGAAGGCAGCACTTACACAACACCTCCAAGCTCCACCAAGAATTCTATGATAGGAATGAAAGCTTCAGCTTGAACAGATGTTACTTCCTTTTTTTTGTACATAAACATTAATGCAGCAACTATCAGGTCTAAGATACTATGGAACTTAAATAAATTTAGTCATAAGGTTGAACAGTTACTGAAGATTTCTACTTTATATCTTGTGTGTAAAAATGCAGGTTCATCTGATAAATTCTGACAGGCCACCTTGTCATTATGATATGCTGAGATTGGAACCACTTCCAAATACAGTGTACTTCAGCAGACAGAAGCAAGACTGTTCTATTCCTTCTGCCAGTGTCAGATAAGGAAAGATTATGAGCAAAACTTGCAACATCAGCTTAGAAATGTTGTAAGGCATCTATATAGTATCAAATATTAGAATTTGTTTAACAATATAATGAAGGACAGAGTTTCTATCCTGCATATTTATCTGATGAAACAGAAAAACAGTTACACTAAAAACTATGAGAACTACATCTTAACATGGGAACACAGAAGAGGTGTGATACCTTTTCTTGAACCAATAAGACGTATAGACTAATTCAAGCCCTTCATCAACAGCTTGTAATGAAGGGCTTACATTAACCGAAAAGTCTGAATATTTGTACTGTACAACTTACAAAAGCCCTTAGACTTTTTCAGGAAGTCATAGCATATTCATTTATGTTGAACAGGTTATTACATACCAATGTCTACACAGTTAAATGATGCAAAAAATGACTATTCCAGTCAAAAGTAGACTGCATTATGGAAAAGTCGATAATTCCAACAGAGAAAGATGTATACTAATCTTCTTCTGCTGAATTATAGTTACTATGGTAATATTAAAATATATTACTTTATCTGAAATTTCCCATTAAGATGAAGTAATGATGTAAGGAAGTTTGTTCCTTAAATACAGTATTACAAAACAGTAAAAAGAAGGTTGGTCATCTTTTGGCAAATAAAATTTAAAAAAATGTCTAAGCAGTGTCTTCTTTAAATTTTGTTAAAATCAACAGCTAAATAGTAATATACTTTTTGAAATATTAGCTGCTCCTTGGGAATTCTACAGCTAGTTCAAAAACTAGTCTTCACTCTTCAGCAAAAAGTATTAAAAAATGAAATAAGAATAAATTGGGTAAAAATACTGTATGCTATATATAACTCTGCCCTTTAAATAAAGTGAAAAATGTTTTATTTCATTTAGTAGACATTTGGGGACCAAACTATGTTGTTGTATGCTTTTAGTTTTTCTTTATCCAAGAATGACAGCTCTAATGCTGCTATCATCTAGGGGACATACAAGGATATAGTGCAGCTACCACCCATGCACAGAGGTAGCCAGGTTTCTAAAAGGTCAGGCAGTAATTAGACAAACACTGATGAAACAGCATCACATGTGAACTCAACGTTTGTTCAGCCAACCTAGACACCGTCATTTTATCCCAGGAACAGAGTTACCAGGAAGTCATTGCTAGTCCATTTTGTTTCCTCATCAGATTTACATTTCTCTAGCTATATAGGGATTAAATGTTAAAACGAAGGCATTTGATAAGAATCAGACCCAATAAGATCTCGTTAGTTTGTTCTGCAGGAAATCCCTTGTAAGTGCCTTTAAAAGGTGAAACTACTTCAACGTTTGCAAAATATAACAGGTAATAGTAATTCCATGTGTACAGAAACCCTCCTTCCTTCTTCTGTACCGTGCTGATGGTCTTCATGAAGTGAATTTAACCTCCTTTCTTCTTCCTCTTCTACTGCAGACACATTTACATGGCCAGAAAGATATTAGTCTCTTTAACCTTCAGTTCTCCCCTTTTGCAGTGTATTTCATCAAGAGCCTGAATCCACACTCCCCCGCCAATATGCCCTCTTTTTCTTTTTGCCGTATTACATATATAATGGTTTTTGAAAGTCTGTTTTCAACAAAATCAACCACCTCCAAGCAGGCTTGGTCTTTGGCACTGAGGGATCATACAACTGAAGCATTTCCATTGTGACGAGAGCGTGACCTCTCCAAAGGAGCTCGTCTGTTATCTGCAGTATAAAAAAAAAAAAAACAGAGAGAGAGTACAACAAAAATCAGGTGAAATTCAAAATAGTGGGAGATAGAAATTCACAATGTCAAGACATTTTGAAACAGACTTTAAAAAGACATTTCATTTAAACTGAATATGTAAATAAGTAAGTAAAAGACTGGTGTTATAGATGCTTCACCAATGCAGCTGTCAGCCCAAGTTCAAGAGCTCTGTAATCAGTAATAAATTGCTTTCCACATCAGAGAGGTGATGTGATAAAAGCGCTAGAAAGATGCATAGACACAGTCCCTTCTGAAGCCAAAGGAAACAAAAAGGAAATTGTTTTCATAACAAGAATCTACGGAGCTGTGTAGCAAGGGCTCTTCAGGCACCTTTGGGCATAACTCAGGCAGCAGTGAAAATGCACAATGATGCCTGAAATTTATAGCAGATGTAGTAAAATGAAAGGCAGAACTTCTGAGAAAGTGAAGGTCTCTGCTGCAGTATATCAGTGGCAAGAAGCTGTGCAAACATTTAAAGCGAACGTCACATGAATGTCTCATTAAGTTAAAAGATAGCTCTAGAAAGGGCAAATGCTTATAATGAAGATGCATATTAAAACAACATGAACAAACAAGACCAACATAAAAAAGCCACTAAGCCAAGGTGTAGCTCCCACAGCTAACTTTGCCTTTCTTTTTTTTCCACAACACACTTGACAGTTTGTTTAGGAGAATAGTGCTACATACATTGTTAACAGTTCCAAAAAGCAAATAGTGCAAAATATGACAGTATGAAAAGGCAGCAGTTTTTGACATCTACCATATTTTCAGTTAAGGAAACAGTAATTCCAGACTGCAAATTAGGAATTATCCAATGTCGAAATAGGAAAAGCAGTAAAAGGGCAGGGTAACAAAAAGGTGAAAACTCTGCAAATGCAGCAGTATGCCAATATGTGGAAAGTATACATTTAGAGGAAAACAAATAGTGATTTCTTGGTTCTTAATCACGCTATGGAATTTGTTTGTTTACATTGTGGAAAGAGGTACTTATCCTCAGGTGTAGCCCAGGAGCATGGATGAGGGATTTGCTCCAAGTCACACACAGTGTGCAAGTGTTGACTAGGATAGTTAAATGCAGGATCAAGACACGAAGATTAGCAATAGTACATAATTATATTGATCTGTGTTTTATGACCAGCAATAGTCATACAAATGCAATATGTACTGATTGGGAGGGTCTTCTGTTTACATACCTCAAAAGAAGCTTATAGGCACTTGTCTTTTCTTCCTGAAATGTCCTTAACTTTGTAGTACAGAGTGTAATATATAAAATATATATACCTTCACCTAGAATGATGCCACAATACAAAGACAAAATGATCAATTTCAACAACTGGCTAAGCGTCTGGTGTCATTCTAAGGGGATCCAGTGTCTGTCTGCCTGGGATGACATGATAGACAAGCCTCACTGTTTTGTCAGAGGTGGGTTGCACCTGTCACCCCTAGGTTTTTGAATACTGGCCAAGGCTCTTGCCATCCCCATAGTGCCTTTTTTAGGCAAGGCTCAAAGGACAAACCAACCACCGTAACCAGCACAGGTAACCAAAAACTAAGGGTAATGCTACTCAACGCCAGTCTCAACCTCAAAATGTACGCACTCAAGGCTCTCCTCAGCATGGAGAAAATTGATGTTTGTGCAGTGAAGGAAACCTGGTTCAAGGCTCAAGAGAGCACCCCAGCACTGCCAAGTTACAATTCATATCATACCTTCTGGCCTCAGTTACCAGATCGCAGTACAAAGGGTGGAGGTGTATCCATATTCATCAAGGATACCCATGTCTCCAGGTTAGTAGTGCAGCATGATGCCCCAGAGATCATCCATGTGCAACTATCAGCAGGCAAAACCACCTTTCACGTTGTAGCCAGTTATAGATCACCCACCATGTCCCAAGATGCTCCCTCAGCATTCCTTGAGACATTGGAAAATATAAAGGTCCTACCCAACACCATAATCTTGGGTGATTTCAACTACCCTGGAATAGACTAGGTGAACTACCAATGTTCCAACTCCTATGCTCAGCAATTCATATAATTTATAAATTCAAATGCCCTTGAACAACTAGTATGTTCCCCCACTAGAGGGGACAACATATTGGATTTAATCATCACAAATATGGGTGCCCATTGTACCACACCCGTTATCACTCCCTCCTTGGTCAGATCCAACCACAAACTGATAACCCTGGATATCCTCACCCCTCCACCTCCCCCAGTCAAAGAAACCATAGTCAAAAACCTTTCCAAAGCAAACTTCAAACTACTTGCATCCGAAATGGAAAGCTTCACATTCCCTTCCAGAAGGATAATGATATCCAGGATGTGGAATCCTACACCAAGGCACTCTATATGCATCTTCAGGATCGCATGGACCATGCTATCCCAAATAAAACTAAGACTCCTTCCTCAAGCAAGAAGGAACCAGTCTGGTGGACCCCGGCCATAAGCAAACTTTACAATAAAAGGAGGAGACTTATACAAAAAAAGGCCAAATCTCAAGTAGAAAAATCATCCCTGATCAGCATTAGTAAGAAACTGAGGGCCCTCATCAAGTCAACTAAAGCTAATTTTGAAAAGAAAGTTGCCAAGGATGCCAAGGATAACCATAAGGCCGTCTATGGCTACATCAAAAACCTAAATGGCAATGCTCAGGTCTGTTCTGAGCTAGTACAAAAATGGAACAAAATACACTGACCCTTCTGACATTGCCATCATCTTGGCTGACAGGTTCAGTGCAAATCCCCCCCCCCCCCCCTCACCACCTACAGGGACTATTACCATTCCAGGGGATTGCATAAGTCCAATTATTACTGTATTACTGATAGGTTGGTTAACAAGGCTCTATCTAAAGCTAAAAACACTGCCTCCATGGGACCAGATGGTGTCCCAGGCTGTGTCATACACGAGCTCCAAAAGGAATTAACCCCACATCTTAATACCCTGTTCAGTCTCAGCCTCTCCACAGGATATGTGCCCATAGAATGGCGCATGGCAACGGTGGTCCCACTACACAAGGGTGGGGCCACAATTGACCCTGGGAACTACCGACCAATAAGCCCGACCAGTCTGATCTGTAAGGCTATGGAGTGAATCATTATGGAACTCATAAATGGAGAGATTGGGAACATCCAGTCGCTGGACCCCGCACAGTTCGGCTTCGCCATGGGCAAATCATGCCTCTTGAACCTGGTGGATTTCTTTGAGATAGTTACTCAGGCTATAGATAAGGGAAA
Organism: Protopterus annectens; assembly: GCF_019279795.1. Taxonomy (NCBI): domain Eukaryota; kingdom Metazoa; phylum Chordata; order Ceratodontiformes; family Protopteridae; genus Protopterus; species Protopterus annectens. The sequence continues at coordinate 143,824,486 of NC_056749.1, read as the reverse complement.
GGAGGTACACACAGCTTACCTTGACCTTGCTAAAGCATTTGACACCATTCCCCATTCAGGTATTATTGATAAGCTCACCAGCCTGGGCATAAACCCTTACATCACAAGATGGATCGCAAACTGCCTCTCAGACAGATCCCATAAAGTAAGAGAAGTGGGATCTATGTCCAAATCCAGACCAGTAATGAGTGGTGTGCCTCAGGGCTCTGTCCTGGGGCCCCTCCTGTTTGGCATATACTTCTCAGAAGTATAAGCAAGCACGGAAGGACTGTGGCTGACTAAGTTTGCGGACGACTGCAAACTGGGTGCTATAATAGAGTCTCAGACCGACATGGAGATCCTCCAGAAGGGCCTAAATGAGACTGATGCATGGTGTCAAAGCCATGGTCTCAAGCTAAATGCAAAAAAATGCGTAGTAATCCCCTTTGGAAAAAACAGAGTACCTGCAAACTACAACATAGAAGGTAATCCCCTGAAATCTGAAGAAGAAATAAGGGATCTAGGGACCCAAGTAGATAGTCAGCTTTCCTTTGATAACCATGTTGCCAAAGTGGTTAGAAAATCCTTCTATGTGACCCCTCTGATCACGAAAGGGTTCGCATCAAGATCTAAGGATGTAATGGTGCCCCTCTACTCTTCCCTCATCAGACCCATTATTGAGTACAATGCACCAATTGGAATGTACCTGGCTAGACATCTCCAGCAGCTGGAGAGACCACAGCGGTACCTAACCAAGAGAATTACTGGCCTCAAACAGTTGCCCTATGCAGCATGTTTGAAAAAGCTAAGACTGTTCTCTATTGCATACCGCTTTCTCAGGGGCGATCTCTGTCTAACGTACAGAGCCATGTCCAACCCAGAATTGTTGAACATGCTCCATCTTAGCAAAACCAAATCTACTCGAGCTACACGCTCTAGGGATATAAACCTCAACACAACAATGAATAGAACATGCTGGAGGGATAGATTCCCCTCGCAGAGACTTCCCTTACTATGGAACAGGGTCCCGATCTACATAAGACAGAGCCCCTCACTATCACTCTTCAAGAGGAACCTTGATGAGTGGATGGGTAACAGAAAGTTCACACCGGGGATCACACCAACAGCCTACTAGATAGGGGCCAAGGGTACTATCTGCTAGTACAAGGGTCTAGGGAACTACTAAAGGGGTGGTGAATACCGCACAACGTGGCTGGGCTAATATATGCCTTCCGGCAGATAGCCCAGTACCAACCTATGAACATAAATATGTGGCTAACATGCTAATAAAATGCTTAGAAAAAAGCCAGCAAGCTCAAGAAACACACAAAATTATGTTAACAATATAAATAAAGCAGAACTTTATTAAAAAGGCAATAAGCCATCAAACTTTTACGTCTCTCACTGGGTTACACTTAACCTCATGGATGACAAAATAAAAGCTTGCTGGTTTTGTAATAAAATATTTATCCATTCTGAACAGAACCTATGAGTGCCTGTATTGAAACAAGTTTCCAGTCCTATATGCTACCTCTCTTATTCACAGTCCATCAGATACAGGCTACACTAGCAGTGGAGTAACTAGCTATTTTGGTGCCCTGTGCTGTAAACTGATCAGGTGCTCTACGAAATTTAAGCTAAGCAGAAAAAAGAAAAACATTGAAAAAAAAAAAAAAAGTGTTCCCAATCTTCACCTCTGACCTCCTTAAGGAGCAAGCCAAGGTCTATTCTTACAGACCTACACTCCTCAATTCTGAGGAGCCAAAAAAAATAGTTTATGCCACACACAGAATGCAAATGTGCTTCATTTTTTATATTTAACATTGATCTTTACTGATCCATAAACATACATATAATCCTGTGTATTCCTTATTTATGGTGCAATCATGTTTGATCACAGATGCAATACTGGCTTTTATTACTGTTATTATGGGTACTAAACACATTCCCTAAAATTCTGGAGCCTGCAGCTGGAATTAAAGGGTCTTCATCTAGCTAAGCAGCAATGAGTTCAATGACCATCTGATGAATGGCTACGTCAAAGACTAAAAGTCAAATAAGGGAGGTAAGTGCAGTGAGGTGCAAGTGCAAGTGGGTGGGGCAGTCAGCAAACCCACTTTGTTGCAAAAAGAAAAATAAGTGAAGATGAATTATGTACAGCAAGTTCTTGACACTTAAGTGCTCTTCGATTACTGTTAGGTACCTGGTCTGTAAACCACTTTTCATATTACCCTCAAATTGCAGTTCATTACACCTACTTGATGACGGAATGATTGTAAGTAGCTTGTCTAAACTGCCCTTTATGTACATTTAACATTCAACCTCCCATCCGTCCATCCATCCTTCTGCCATCAGTCTTTCCGTACCTGTGCCACACCCTCTTGAATGTGTCCTTGGATTCTCTCTCTCCATTATCCAGTCTAATAATCCATTCCAAAAGCCAAAATCTCCCTCAGTAATGAAGTATGCTTTCAAAGCCCTCTCTTAACCCTCTGAACATCCTGTTCAGTGCGCACCCTTCATATCCCCCCCAGTATATTAGTCTAAGCCACTGAAAAGAACTCAGCTCCCTGTAATGTCCTTTGCCCACCATCCCATCTGACAGACAAGTTATCCTACAATCTAATCATAAAATTGCACCCTCCTGAACAACAGCAACTTCTGGCCATGAACCCTGTTAGCTGTTGTCCAGAAGACCGATACTCTATAGAAAGGTATCTGTCCCCAACGTCATGCCCCCTACCTTCATTAAGGTGTCTGTATTTCAGTAGATTTTAAGTGCCCCTCCACATAAAAGGGTACTATGGTTAGTGTGCCGGCACTGTCATGCACTTGTGCACTATTAGTGGTTTGTTGTACATCTGTGTCAGGGATCTGCCAGCATTACGATCAACATCTTCTGCTTCCACTGCATAGTTGGGAAGTCTCAGTTCTGTTCTTCAAAATGACTTTACAAAAAAAAAAAAAACATGGACGCTAACTACAGATAATCTCTCTTATGGATCATTAATGGCAACACAAATATGTGATTTACATTTAACATCTAACATTTCTGAAATATTTTTAAACCGTCAGTCCAAAGAACATTTCTGTTTTAACCTTATTTCTGTCAATATCATGAATATAACAGACATCCCAAGCTGAATGCAAGGTAACATGGTCTGTGAGTTTATACAGGAGTTATATACAAAGTGATACACACTGGAAACAGACACCCTATGTTTAAACAGACTATAGAAATAATTTCACAGTTTAAATTAAGCAAAAACTTCAAAGTAAAATCAAGTATGAGGGACAAAGTTGGAGGAAATCCACTGAGTCAGCTTCTCTTTACAACTGCAGCTTGTTTGCAGCATTAGTGTTGGTGACTTATTATGAAATATGTATATTTTTGTCAATGTATTTGTTTAAATTACTTTAAAGTCCAGTGAAATGCAAATATGGTCAACAACAGCAGTAGAATAAACTAAAAATCAGGAAATAAAACTGTGCACATTACCTGGCTTTCTGTGTGTGTGTGTGTGCACACGTGTGTGTGTGGTGTGTGCATGCGTGGGCGTGTGTGTGTCTGTGAATCATTTAGTGCAGGTGGGTTAAAAGCATTTAAATCTAGATGCCATTCACTTTCTTTTTCTCCCAGCCTCTTGTCATACTTCTCTTTCCACTAACTGTTTTCCTTTAGTACTTTTACAGCTGAGAAATTTAAAACACAATGTCAAATCCATATAATTGTTAAGTCAAGGTACTAGCTTATTTAGAGTTTCTGATGTCAATCAAGTAAACATTTTTCCTAGTCTTGTTGAAAACCCTTAAATATATATGCATATTTTTTCATTTGGACATACACCCTTATTGCCACAATTTGCATGTTAAGATTTTTTTATCCATTATATGAAGTTCAGAAAATGAGATCTCATAATTTCCTGTACAACTAGAGTGGTTATCACATGTAATGTTACCAAAAGTCAATTCAAATGTATGTATTACATTTGCTGCTCTATGTACATCTGATCTAAAATTGTCTTTAAGATTTTTTCCTTTCCATAATCTTTTGTAGTTTTGTCACCGAAAATATACAAACTATTTGAATCACAAGTGAAAATACAACACTGCATCCACACAATTCCCAAAATATACACAGTATGCACAGAATATTACAAGGCAAAGATTATCCATTCCCAAACACATACCACGCATCCTTACTTAGCTAGAAGGTTTCTGGTATTAAAGACTAATATTTAGCTGTATTTCTGGAAGTCCTGAACACTGGCCTCAGGGTTTACCATCTTTATCCATCCCTCTCTGTCTATGTACATATAAACACACACACACTCACAGACAGTAGTAGCTAGGAAGGGGCTAAAGGAGCAGCCACCCTGAGTGCAAAGTGTTATGGGGTGGGATCAGCAGAAATCCCATCAGTATATAATGCGTTTTACTGCATTCCTGGCTATGCTGGTAATGCATTTTCGGTCATAACTGAAAGGCTTTAATGCTCTATGTTAGACACAGCTGTTTGCAGCAACTTAGTTTTTTTTTTTTTTTTGCTCCTCAGCTTAAAGTTGAGGGGATGGTAGTGAGCACCAGAATAGCTAACTACACACACCTCTGTCTCTCTCTGTCTATAGATATATAGGTATGGGTGCCCTGCATATGGTCTAAATGTAGCTTTGTCAACATCTGTATCTGTTATCTGTATTATGACTGCATTTGGTTGATATATACAGATGGTCAACAGGTATGTGAGCTCGACAATCCCTGAGTAGGGGAATAATCTCTTTCCCCAGGGATTGTCTGATCTTGAAGTTATAATAATAATAAGCAGGGGGTTTGGGGGGTGGGGGGTGTGTGTGCAAAGAATGATGCTATTTTTTTTTTTTTTTTTTTTGAAAATAGCACGAGCAGAGGTTCTTTCTCGACATATGTGTGGTAAAGTGCTGACGTTTATTTTGTTGACCTTTTGAGGTCAAAGTTTCAGTGTATGGGCTACATGACTAAAGTGAGTAGACCTTATTATCATTTTACTGAAGTGGACTCAGTCGAATCCACTTTGCACAAAGTCTTAAAATCGAATGTTGAAAATGTCAACCCCAATATTTCTGAAGAACAAATCTAGCCCCATCTTGACCCACATTAACACTTGTCCTAGGTCGAATTCAGAATGTATTTTGTTTATATCTGAATTTGGCAATGTGAATTTTCGAGAACTTGAATTGATGATGTGTGTGTGTGTGTGTGTGTGTGTGTGTGTGTGTGTGTGTGTGTGTGTGTGTGTGTGTGTGTGTATGTATGTAAAATGTCTGATGGTAGCACTTCAGATGTAAGTTTGTGACTGGATGTTACCTAATTTGCATGTAGAAGTCTGTCTGTGAATGGTTGATGGAAAAAATCCACCTATTTTGTAAGTAGAGTCCTAGGCTCAGATGATTGTGGATTTTGCGAAAAGGATGGACATGGCTGTGGTGAATACATATTTTAAGAAGAGGAAGGAGCATAGGGTGACGTACAAGAGTGGAGGAAGGTGCACACAGGTGGATTATATCCTATGTAGGAGGGCCACTCTGAAGGAGATTGGAGACTGTAAAGTGGTGGCAGGGGAAAGTGTAGTTAAGCAGCATAGAATGGTGGTCTGTACGATGACGTTGGTGATCAAGAAGATGAGGAGGAGTGTGAAAGCAGTGCCAAGGATTAAATGGTGGAAGTTAAAAAAGGGTGATTGTGAAGTGGAGTTTAGGAAAGAGTTAAGACAGGCACTGGGAGGCAGTGGAGAGTTACCGAATAGCTAGGTAACTACAACAGAACTAGTAAAGGAGACTGCTAGAAAGGTGCTTGGTGTGACATCTGGACAGAGGAAGGAGGACAAGGAGACCTGGTGGTGGAATGAGGAAGTACAGGAGAGTATACAGAGGAAGAGGCTGGCGAAGAAGAAGTGGGATTGTCAAAAAGATGAAGAAAGTAGACATGAGTATAAGGAGATGAGGCGCATGGCAAAGAGAGAGGTAGCGAAAGCTAAGGATAAGGGATATGGAAAGTTGTATGAGAGATTGGACACTAAAGAGGGAGAAAAGGACCTGTACCGATTGGCTAGACAGAGGGACAGAGCTGGGAAAGATGTGCAGCAAATAAGGGTGATAAAAGATAGTGAAGGAAAGGTACTCACAAGAGAAGATAGTGTGTTGAGTAGATGGAAAGAGTATTTTGAGAGGCTGATGAATGAAGAGAATGAGAGAGAGAGAAGGTTGGATGATGTGGGGATAGTGAATCAGGAAGTGAAACAGATTAGCAAGGAGGAAGTAAGGACAGCTATGAAGAGGATGAAGCATGGAGAGGCTGTTGGCCCAGATGACATCCCAATGGAAGCAAGGAGGTGCTTAGGAGAAATGGCAGTGGAATTTTTAACTGGATTGTTTAATGAAATTTTGGAAAGTCAGAGGATGCCGGAGGAGTGGAGAAAAAGTGTTTTGGGACCTATCTTTAAGAATAAGGGTGATGTGCAGAGCTGCAGTAACTACAGAGGGATAAAACTGATCAGTCACAGCTTGAAGTTATGGGAAAGAGTAGTAGAAGCTAGGTTAAGAAGGGAGGTGATGATTAGTGATCAGCAGTATGGTTTCATGCCAGGAAAGAGCACTGCAGATGCAATGTTTGCTCTGAGAGTGTTATTGGAGAAATACAGAGAAGGTCAGAAGTAGTTGCATTGTGTCTTTGTAGACTTGGAGAAAGCATATGACAGGGTGCCTAGAGAAGAGTTGTGATATTGTATGAGGAAGTCGGGAGTGGCAGAGAAGTATGTAAGAGTGGTACAGGATATGTACGAGGGTAGTGTGACAGTGGTGAGGACTGCAGTGGGAGTGACAGATCCGTTTAAGGTGGAGGTGGGATTACATCAAGGATCAGCTCTGAGTCCTTTCTTATTTGCAGTGGTGATGGACAGGTTGACAGATGAGATCAGACAGGAGGCCCCGTGGACTATGATGTTTGCAGATGACATTGTGATCTGTAGTGAGAGTAGGAATCAGGTTGAGGAGACTCTGGAGAGGTGGAGATATGCTCTAGAGAGCAGAAGAATGAAGGTCAGCAGGGCTAAGACAGAATATATGTGTGTAAATGAGAGGGAGGGTAGAGGAATGGTGAGGATGCAGGGAGTAGAGTTTTTAAAGGTGGACGAGTTTAAGTACTTGGGATCAACAGTTCAGAGTAATGGTGAATGTGGGAGAGAGGTGAAGAAGAGAGTACAGGCAGGGTGGAATGGGTGGAGAAGAGTGTCAGGAGTGATTTGTGACAGGTACCAGTAAGAGTGAAAGGGAAGGTATACAAGAGGGTAGTAAGACCAGCTATGTTATATGGGTTGGAGACAGTGGCATTGACAAGAAGGCAGGAGTCAGAGCTGGATGTGGCAGAGTTAAAGATGTTAAGATTTGCACTGGGTGTGACTAGGATGGACAGGATTAGGAATCAGTATATTAGAGCGTCAGCTCATGTTGGACAGTTTGGAGACAAAGCAAGAGAGGCGAGATTGCGTTGGTTTGGACATGTGCTGAGGAGGGATGCTGGGTATATTGGCCAGGTAAGAGGAAAAGAGGAAGGCCTAAGATGAGATTTATGGATGTGGTGAGAGAGGACATGTAGGCGGTTGGTGTGACACAGCAAGATGCAGAGGATAGGAAGAAATGGAAAGAGATGATCCGCTGTGGCGACCCCTAATGGGAAAAGCTGAAGGATGATGATGATGATGATGATGATGATGAGTCCTAGGCTTTCTTACGCTGTAAAATACAGACTTGTTTCAGGTTATTACTATTTAATAAAACATCATCAGTTTCTTTATTTTCTCTTCTTATGGAAAGCAAGTAAGGAGCTTAATCTTTTATGGGGCAATAGGGCTGGTGTGTGCCCATTTATAAAGTGCATCTCATATCAGTATTTTCCAATAATATTTGTGCCATAAGGATTGTGCCTGTTTTTGTGGGTCTTGTGTAGTCATCATACCTGCTGGTGGAGAGGTGTTTTCTATAAGATTAAATACTGACAGAAAGAGCACTTTCTCTCACTGAAAATCAACCTCCTTGGATCTCTTTGTGTGTAAGCTAATTTAGTAGCAGAAATAGAAACACCAGAAAAAAATCAAACCGGTAAACAGTCCCTAGGTAAGCAGTACGTGAATAGTACAAAGCTAGAAAATTAGACTATGTAAAAAGTCCTTTTCAGTAGACATAAAAAAGTTATAAAATGCCAATTCCTTTACAGTGAATCAAGCATGTCCCTGGGCACTGTTTAGTGGTGGCTGTTTTGGAAGCTTGAAAAGTATATGTCCTGGATTGTTGGAAACTCTGCAGATTGGTTCCTTGGCAGCTATGGTCACTTCCCTCCATTTATAGTGGAGCCTCCATCTTGGTCAGCATGGTTCTTATGTTGAGGATTGTGAGAGGGTTTCACCTCATTACGGGGACACACACATACACCCACACACATAATTGTTGGGACAAATATTCTGTTAATTGATTTAGTCAATATAATATTAAAAATACTGGCCACTCTTCTGAGGAATATGACAAAAGGTTTGCTCTTTGCTCATTATTCTGGCTTTACAGGATTACTGCGATTTAGGTGAAGCAGTTTGGAATACTGTAACATGTATACGGCTATTGTTTCCATGGAACAAAACTGACACACAGTACATGAAAATCATTTTTATTCCAGATGTCTGAAAAGCACATGGAAGTAGTTATAGCTGCAGGTGGTGGTGGTGGTGGTGGGGGGGGGGGGGTGGTGAAAGATGGCTGGTGAAAGTAACTGACCCTTTTGCTGTATGTTCAGTTTAAACAGACGCACACCGTCTTTGCAGGACCATTAAAGAGTAAGCCAAACTGTGAAAAAAAGAAGAGAAAGGTAATTTGGATGGTGCGGGTAGGCCAGGGAGCATCAGAGTAATCTGTGTGTGTGTGTGTGTGTGTCTGTGTGTGTGTGTGTGTGTGTGTGTGTGTGTGTGGAATGGCATTAACGGAGCCCTTTGAATAGGGTGTCAATTCAGCTAAGGTGGGCCCGGTATATATTATTTTTATACAATACCTATTCACAGTTTTATTCAAGCAAAGAGCCTATTAGAGTATGGAATGTTTTGAAGAATATCATACGGCTGATTTGAGAAAAGCAGTCTTCTACCATTAGGGTGCAGTGTGTCAAAAAGATGGCTAGCAGTGTTACCTCATCAGGAGACCATCCTATCAAGGGTGGAGAGCAATGTGAGCATATAGAAATGAATCTGTAATTTCCTACCATCTAAGTTAATGCCTAATGCATACTAGAAACGGACTATGGCAACTAATAAGTATAGAGCTGGCTCTGAAAAATAATATTGCTGAAATCCAAAATTTAGCTTTCAAAATGGAAAATGTCTGGTGGACAGGATATCGAGAATTATAAACAGTTGCATGGGATTATTGATAAGAAATAGTGCAGTCTTTTAAAATGTATATGCTGAACAGTACTGGACATTCTGGAAAGCCATATAATGCTGTACATTCCGTAACATTTTAGTATAACTTTTGTTGTTTACATGGCTGCTTGTTCTTCTAGGACATTCTGTATTGGGGAATTGGGCTACAGATTAAAAATATGTCTTATGTGGCATCTTTTAAATATTAAGAACTGCATGCAAACCAGTACTTTAAGACGATAACACAAATGGAATTAGTTAACTATACAGGTACAGACTGTGTGACTCTGTCAAGGTGAGGCTGTAATTCTGGGGTATTAATTCAGAAAAAGAACTTGTGATTTTACAGGTTAAAATGATTAACATATAAAGGTTTAAATGAAATGTTTCAGCTGAAATCTTTCTACATAATTATACAAAAAGTTAATCCAGAGAATTTGTACTTTAACACAATTAGTTTTTAAATAATTAACTGATTAAAATGAAGTATTTTGTATTTAATTTGATTGTTTTAACAATATTCTAGAGCTTAGTGAAGATGTATAGGGAGCAAAGCCTATAAGGGTTTTGTTTTTGTATCATGAATAAGGTGCGCTTTTGTGATTTCTACTGCACTGCACAGCAGTCTGCCTGCCATATTTAAGCATTTAATGGCATAATAATTAATTTCAGCATTACTTATGTCACAAATTATTTCTTAGATGTGGTGTGCTGCTACAAAATATACACTACAGAGATCATGGAAACTAAGAGATGCAGGGATCCTGTAACTAAGGTCCATAGTTTAAGTACTAGGCTAAGTTGCCCTTGTGGGCCATTTTGAGCCTAGCCAGTCATCTCACCTGAGAATCAAACCCTGCACATTGTCTCTGGGAGGTTAACACCTTAACTATTATACCATCTCCCAACCCCTTCTTAATGCTGGCTTCGAATGTGAAGCTTGAGAGAACACCGCAACACATGATGTAGCTGAATCCCTTCCTTTGCTATAGTTCTCTGCTCATTTTAATTTATAGTGTAGAGTAGAAGAACCATAATAAAACAAATTATACAATGACTGGCCATTAATATTCAATATCTCGTTAAGTATTTTACTTTTCTTTTTTTTTTTTTTTTTAAATAAAATAATAAAATGGAAGACCTCAAATGAACGAGGGAGATGGTGCAGACAAAAATAAAAGGCTAATCAGGTACGTTCTGCAAAACTATAGAAACGTACCTGATTATCCTTTTACTTGGTTTGTCCCGGCTCTCCAGAACGTTAAAAGTCTGAAGGTTCTTCCTTTCTCTGTTGCTTCCTTTGCACAGCACTGATGTACTGTGTAAGTGTGGGAACACAAGTCCCATATACATGCGCAGTACATTAGAAAAAGCCCCAGGATACCAAAAAAACGCATAAGGGCAGCACGGAGGCATTATACAAAGACATTATTTAAGAAAAGTAAGTATTTGTTTCTTAAATAATGTCATTGTACAATAGCAATAACTGACTTTGTGGTTGTGGTATACTGAAATTTACCCACGGTTGGCTTTATTTTATCACTCGGGCTTTGCCCTCGTGATTAAACCACACCAACCATGGGTAAATCTTCACTACACCACACCGTCATTGGTTATTGGTTAAATTATCAATTGTCAATAGAGAATGCTCAGAATACTAAACTTTGCTGATAACATCATATAGGCATGTGATAGAAGGAAGCAGGGAGATGGACGCACGCACGCACGCACACACACACACACACACACACACACACACACACACACACACACACACACACACACACACACACACACACACTCATTGTAGAGTAAAGCACTAGTAAAACAAAGCTGTGGTAATTGAATGCCATTACTTTGTTGTAAATATGACTCGAGTGAGTTTTCACTGACTGCATAACAAACCAAGCAGCACAGATTTGCTTCTTATAGTTTATTAATTTGTACGAAATTGCACAATAAATATAGGGATAATTTCAGAATCTAAAATAAAGTATAAAAAAAAAATAAAATAATGCCTTTTTAGGCATTGCCAAATAGACAGACCTTCCAGTAAGCTATATGTGTTACTGGTCAGTGCTAGCAGTCTCAACAACAAACTGCACTCCTTAGAAGCTCTCCTCACCTGGAAGAATGCTGACATCTGTGCAGTTACTGAAACATGGTTCAAAGCTACAGAAAGCACTCTAGCAGTGTATGACTTTAACACCCTTCATACGTTCTGGCCACCCATTGAACGTGAAAGAGTAAAAGGCAGAAGTGTATCTATCTACAAAAAGGATAAGCACAGCTCAAACTTGGTCAAACAATATGACATACCTGAGCAACTCCATGTCAACTAACCATGGGAAAATCCATTACCATAGTCCTGCTAGCTACAGGTCCACCAGCATGAACCAGGAAACCTATACATCATATCTGAAATTACTAGAATCACTCACCATCCAGCCCGATACCATACATACTCATGCATGATTTTAACTACCCCTTCAATAATTGGGAGGCATACAGAACCACTAACATGCAGGCCCAAAGATTTCTTGACACTGTAAATTCAAATGCCCTGCATCAGCTAGTCTGCACTCCCACTAGGGGAACAAATATCCTAGATCTGGTACTCACAAACATGGGAGAGCACTGCACCACCTCCCTAGTGTGATGTCCTCACTGGTGAGATCAGATCAGAAAACAGACTCCCTTGAAATAAAGGTATAATTATTCCCCCAACCTAACCCCCAAAACTTTAAGAAATTCTCTAAGGTAAATTTCCCCCTTTAAGGGATGGCATAACTATTTTCCATGCTCATCCAGATCCAGAAAACAGAGAAACTTATGCAGAGGTGTACACAAAACCCTGCATGACCATACAAACAAGTGCAGAGAAACAGCAGTACCACACCAAAATAAACCCAAGCCAAACCGCAAAAACAAGCCACCCTGGTATTCATAGGTTGTACAACAAAGGAAAGAAAATCCTGTTGAGAATTAAGAGGAAATGGTGTATAACAGAGCAAAAAGTATTTCATTAGTCTAAGTAAGTGAATCAGGGATCCAGTCATGTCTCTGAAAGCAGACCTTGAAGTACAAATAGCCTTTAAAGCTAAGATAACCTCAATACATTTTTTTAAGGGCAACATCCACCAATGTGCAGAATAAGTTGTAAATGGCATCACCTGTTCTCAGCTGAAAGATGTAACAAATCTTCTGGCCATCAAATTCAGAGCAACTTTCACTTCCCCTTCATCCCCAGTTCATCCCCAGAAATAATCTCTACCACTCCACTACCAATTACCACCAAAGAACAGGCTGTCACTAAAGATAAAAACTAAGTTTCAATGGGGCCTGATGATATATCAAGTTGCCTTTTAAACAGCTTAAATCAAGACTTATCAGGCCCATTAGGTCCTCTATTTAACCAAAGCCTCTGGATTGGCTTTGTCTCAATAGAGTGGAGGACAGCAACAGTCATCTCTCTGCGTAAAGTGGAAATTATCTACGGACACCGGAAATTACAGACTCATACATTTGACTAGTCTTGTAAGTAAGGCCATAGAAAGAATAATTATGGATAATAACCTAGGAAACCTCCAAACACAATCAAGCTTTGTCAAGGGAGGATCAGGCCTACTGAACCTGGTAGACTTCTTTCAAAAAGTCATCAAGCCCAGGATGAGGGAAAAACAATATATACTGCCTACCTCGACCTGGCCAAAGCATTTGACACAATTCCTCACTCAGGTATTATAAATAAACTCACAAAGCAGGACATAAATCCCTATATCACCAGATAGATTGTTAATTGGCTCCCATACAGGACACATGTTGAAGTGGGTGAATCCAAATCCAGCAAGAGGCCAGTTACTATCGGTATGCCACACAGCTCAGTGTGCAGGGACCTCTCCTGTTACTTCTCTGAAGTCAAGGATAACACGGAAGGCATACAGATGACAAAGTTTGCCAATGACTGCAAGCTAGGGGTAATCACTGAATCCCCAATGATGTAGACATTCTTCAGGAGGGTTCTTCAGGAGGAACAAATGATTGGTGGCAGAACCATAGACTAAAACTGAATGTAAAAAAATGCATTATCATACACTTTGGGAAGTCAGATATCCCTGCAAATTACAATATCAATAACACACCCCTAAGAGCGAACTTAGAGGTGAGAGATCTAGGTACACAGACAGATAGTGGCCTGAACTTTTGACCATGTAACCACAATGCTGAGGAAGCCCTTTTATGTGGCTAAATAAAGGTACTGCATCCAGATCAAAGGAAATTATAGTCCTGCTATACTCGGCCCTCATTAGATCAATAATTGAATACAGTGTGCCGTTTGACTAGGCACTTACAGCAGCTGAAGCAACCCTCAGAGGTTCCTCACAATGAAAATACAGGGTGTAAATAGCATGCCCTATGTGAAGAGACTAAAAGCCCTATCCCTTTACTCTGTATCCTACTGACTGTTAAGGGGGTGACCCATACATGACCTACAAGGCACTCACAAATCCAGCCCTGATGGAGCTGCTACACAGTTGAAACTCAAACAGCAAGAGACTCACTAGATCTAGGAATCTAAATTTAGAGACTCAAACAAGACATGCTGGAGAGACAGATGTGTGTCTCAAGAGGTTATCCCTTTTTTGGAACAGGCTTCCTGTTCACATTAAGCAGAGCCATTCCCTGGCCCTCTTCAAATGCAGTTTAGATCAATGAATAGTGAATTGCAAATTCACACCTGGGGTAGGGCCTATGTCCTTTATGAATAAGGGTAATCTATGACATACTCAACGTACATGCAGAAACCCATGCCATCCTCTTGCCCCTAGAGGCCATATATTGGATAAAATTGGGTTATATTGCCTAGATTTGTAAGGGCTCTTAAGCAGTTAGGAGATTACTATGCTAACTGCTACTAAGCAGTTAGCCTGGTAATCTCCTGTGAACCTGTAAAATAGGAAAGAAGAATTTAAAGGTTAAATCTAAACTTGAAACATTAGATACAAAGTATGAACTATAAATAAATATAAACAAAAATGAGTATATTAAAGAAAAAGTCATTTTATTTTCTTAACTTTCTAACTGTGCAGGTAAGCTAACTAGTTTATACTCTAACCCCTTTCAACAATAACAGATAATATTGTATCATCTTGTATTTTTGTATGTTTTCTAAGATTTGTCCACAGAAAAGGTTTCAAACATTTTTTACGGGGGGGGGGGGGGGTTGAATGAATTAGCAGGTCATGTGAAAGATGCAACAGCTTTTCTGAAGTAAATGTCAAGTTAAAAGTATGTGTTAGAGGCTTGCATCGAACTCTATGGCCTTGTTTGAGAATAAGTGCAAGCATTCATTGAAAGCCTGGTTTACATTAAGTCTGCAGACTACCAAGAAGTTTCTTGACTTGTTGTTTGGAAATATCTTTAAAGGAGAAGAAGGAAGTTGAGATTAGTTGGTGCCGCGGTGTGTCTGGTGTGGGTTAGGGGGTATGTATAAATAATCTGTTTGGTGGTAGACCATGGGAATTTATTAAAAACCCTAGCCATAGAACATTTTAGTGCACCCACAAATACTATACTATAGAACATCAGTACACAGTGACATAAATGATTAAAATGACGGCACTATATGAGTAATCATCATCACCATTAACCCCCTTTTCCCCATTAACTACAAGGGGCATGGTGTTGTGTTAACTATCGCCATCTTTCTTGCTTCAATGCCACTCTCTTACTTTCTTTGCCAGTCATGTCTGATTGTCTCAGGTCTTCTCTCACACAGACCTTCTCTCACACAGACCATCCCTCTCCCTCCTTGCTGAAGATAGCTTGCTTTATCTTTCCTTCTGCCTGTCTGTCCAAAATCTTTTTCATCAGATTTTCTTCTCCTTTCCTGCACATGTGGCCAAGGCACCACAATCTGTTCTCTTTGAACTTCTTTGCAATTGAAGCTACTTTGGCTTCTGCTTTGATTTCTTCATCTGTCTTACAGTGTGCATAGTACCATCCATCTCAGGCACTTTATCTCCATCGCCTCTAACTTCCTCAACTCCGCTGCCTGTACAGCCCAGGTTTCTGTACCATACAGTTGGAGTGGATGCTCCACTGCTTTGTACATCTTACTTTTAAGCATCTTTGGCATTCTTCTGTCATACACTATGACATTCTGGGCCAGTTGGTTGCAGCCCCTCTGATTCTAGCTTTGACCCTCTCATTCAGACCTCCCTTCTCCATAATGACCTCTCCCAGATACTTGAAGCTGTTAACCTGTTCCACTATATTCTCTTCTACCTCAGTTCTTGGTTTCTTCTGATTTCCCCTGTTTACTGCCATTACAACTGCCTTTTTAACACTTTTATTGAATAACCACTTAAGACATAAGCAAACATACATTTATATAAAAGAAATGAGACCATATTAACACATTCCTAGTTACCAACATTATACATCACGTTTTTTGTATAATTATCATCACTCTAACATTACATAAATTGATCAATATTTCAATGCATTAGCTGCATGACAGCTTACTTAATATCTAGATGGAAACAAAAAGGTTGTGAGGCATGAAAAAATAATTTACTTTTTAAATACATTACTGGAATGCCAGTCAAAATCAAGTTCAAGAAAAACAAGCAGCACTCAACTCAAACCACTTCTCCTTGCACTGCAGTTCTAATTATAATTTATATTCAGCTTTATTAAAGTACCAAGTAACATGCTGAAAGTAGTAATCTCTGTGATACCCCACTTGTAAAAATGTTTATTATCCAAAAAAGACCTGCTGCCTGACAACAACTATCTACTTGTTTCATGGGGAAAACATGATCAAAGTAAAAAATGAAAAGCAAACAAGAAACAAGCTCAAGATACATTGCTTAAAGGATTACTGTACAGGTAATGGACCACACACGTGACATGCTGTTTGGTTTACAGGTAAAGCCTGCAAAGATGACTGCAAGTCTCCAACAAATGTAATGAGCTTCTTAAAATAATGTAATCCTGTCCTTTATT
Organism: Protopterus annectens; assembly: GCF_019279795.1. Lineage (NCBI taxonomy): Eukaryota > Metazoa > Chordata > Ceratodontiformes > Protopteridae > Protopterus > Protopterus annectens. The sequence goes on along the minus strand of NC_056749.1, from coordinate 143,808,060 downwards.
ACAAATACTGTCATATGCATTTCAATACCCAAGGCTTACACATTATCTAGTTATGCAAGTATTTTCTGCATGGCAACAGAAAGGCTTTCACTGTTGGCAATTCTTTAACAGTATACTTATTAAAGCTTACTTGCATCTTACAATCTCAGACAAGCTTACCTGATGGTCATTAAAGCATTGCTACTTAGACACAGAGCAACAGGCACTTTCTGAGTAATAATAAGCATAAATCAACAGTATAAAAATATGACAAACCAGAACATTCTGCAAAATCAAGGACAGAATAAAAGTAGTACTTGTGTCTACCTTGGAAGGGGGGATACTCTGCACATTTACACTGCATAACTGCTCCTTGCCTTGCTTGGAAACATCCAGAGTCACACTACATGGGGCAGTGGGGTGCAACAAGTATGTCACAACTTTAAATGTCTCTGGCTGACTGTGATGGCCCTGACACATTTGTCATACCTCTCAACCTCAGAGCAAGAAATCTGGACAAAGCCATACATAGAAGTGGGACAAGGCCCAAAAATAAGGACAATTTTAAATATTGCTCTTATAAACTTAGAAAGGGAATAGAGTAGTAGGTCTTGCATTAGTATGAATTTCTGAAGAGTATGAAATCTGAAACACAAATGTCTGTCATCATTTTCTAACTTCAGTCTTTAATGATTTGCTACTAATTTGCCAAAAAAACACAATTTTATGAAAAATGGACCAAAAATGTAATGCAAAAATATAAAATAGCCACACAATACAGCTGGGAACCTGTCAAAGAAGGGACACTTAATATTAATACTGCTAACTTGAGCAGCTGACAAAATAAAAGAATCTACATGCATTTCCGAAATAAAAGTAATCTATAACTCTGATTATTACAGTTATTTCTTAATTGTAAACCCTCCACGTTTTCTTCCAAAATTGCCATTTTGCGGTGGGATTATTAGGGGAAGAGCAACATTTTGAGCTAAAATCGGGGACAGTTGAGAGGTTTGGATATGCCTAATTTTTTAAAGCAATTTATTTGCACATACCTCTCAACCTGTTAATGCTGGAAATCTGGACAAGGCCAAATATACTTATAAACAGTGCAAAAAATTGTTGTATAAACTGAGACAGTTCATAGAATAACAGGTCTTGCTTTAGCATGCATTTTTCTGAAGGTTATGAAGTCTGAAACTCAGTGTCTGTCATTATTTAGTGACCTAATTGCTAAATTATTTGCCAGAAAACCACACATTTAATGAGGAACAAACCAAAAATAAGAAGCAAAAATCTATTCATTCTGTGAAAATCTGGACAGTTGAGAGGTATAGTTCAGCCGGGGCTGTCTGAGTTTGCCGCCCTTCCCCCTCACAAAATCATGGTCGAATGGAGCCTTCCCCTTCAGCTATTCCAATGAACCATTACTTGGCTATTTCACCCCATTTACCATAAACACTAATGTGCATACTGCTTTACTTCTACGATGATTTGGATTTCATTTGAAAGTTTTATTTTGCATTTTACAGCTCGAACACTAAGACATCTGCTAAACAAAGCAATGCAATCTCACAATGAAAACAGACTTAGCATTAAAACTTCTCTGCCTTGAAACTCACATTAATTGAAATAGCATTGAAACCCACATTCAAAGAAAATACATTTTGCCAGTGACAGATCAAGATTAACTTTGGGCTGTTTTCAAATCATAGGCCCCTTGCACATGAAACATACACGTGGTCTTTGATAAACCTTTCTGATTTTATTAAATTATATTCCTTGTACAATATGGGCGGCCACGGTGGTGCAGTGGTTAGCATTGCCGCCTCACAGCAAGAGGTTCTCTGGTTTGATTCTCGGCTGGGGTGCCTTCTGTGCGGAGTCTGCATGTCCTCCCTGTGGTCGCGTGGGTTTCCTCCGGGTGCTCCGGTTTCCTCCCACATCCCAAAGACATGCTGCAGGTGGATTGGACACTCTAAATTGGCCCTAGGTGTGTGTGTGTGAGTGTGCCTTCTGTGGAAGGTTGGGTGCCGGGCTGGCAACTCGACACTGTAAAACTCCACTGCCAATCAATGTGCGGACATGGTGATCTGCTGTGGCAACCCCTAACCGGGAAAAAGCCGAAAGAAGAAGAAGAAGAATATTCCTTGTACAATATAGTACAGTTGACAATGAAACAAAATGCATGCACCAATAATGACAAAGCTGCCCAATTCAGAACATTTTTCCAGTAAACAATGAAAAAAATTCATGCACCAATAATGACAAAACTGCCCAATTCAGAATATTTCTATCATAAAAGTCTACTCAAACGTCTACAGTCCATCAGTATCAGTAAATATGCACAATCTCTGAAGAAGTAAAAGTCATCTAAATAATTCCACATTAAAGAAATCTGTAACTAATGACGAGGTTGCTGCTAGCAAAAAACGTTACTTCATTGTTTCATCTACAAATAAAGTGTCTGTTGCCCTTGAGGAATAAATTGACTATGTTTCATTAAAAAACGATAAGCCAGTAATTTTGCAATAGGGAATGGATGGCAAACTGATAACAGGTTCAGAGTTACTAGGTATCTTCAACAAAAAGGACTGCAGCATCCACCCCCTTTATAATACAGTACAGTATCAGCAATGCATCTACCTACTGTGCGAGTAGAACCCACAGCCTTCTGCATCAAAAGCAAGTACACTACCTGTTGTGCTATTAACAATGCAATCAGATGCAACATAAGCATCACTAAAGTTTTCTTCCCCTGCAGCTCTCAGTTTCTTGTAAAATCTACTTGACACTCAGCTGTATCTCTGAACTTTGCAGCACAAGAAATCTGTAAAAAGCCAAAATTTAGGGGGGGGGGGGGGCAAAAGACCAAAAAACAGGGACACATTTTAAACATTGCTTGTATAATGTTGGAAAGTTGCTAGAATAAAATGCTGTGTTACACCATATATTTCACTGATAAGCATTGAGCACAGGACTCTGTGCATAACAGTCAGAGCAATATACCACTATGCCAAATCAATCATCTATTTTACGAAAGAGGAAGACTGAAACTTAAATGGCTACATTCAGTGAATTCAGGTCTCACCATAGCTGTCAATATCTTAGCACAAAACACCTGAACAAAGCCAATAATGGGGGAATACAGCCCCCAAACATATTCAGTGAATTCAGTTCTCACCATAGCTCTCAACCTCTTAGCAAAAACACATAGACAAAGCCAGTAATGCGGGTATACAGCCCCCAAACATATTCAGTGAGTTCAGTTATCACCATAGCTCTCAACCTTGGCATAAAAATCCTGGACGAAACCAATAATGGGGGAATACAGTCCCAAAAATAGTGACAAATTTCAAATATCCATCATATAACCTTAGAAACTTGCTATAATAATAGGTTTTGTGTTACCATGTACTTTCTGAAGAATATGAAGTCTGAAATTCCAGTGCTTGTCATTTTTATTTATTTAACATTTGTTAACCAGGAAAGTCTGATTTGAAACAAAAGCCAATTTTTGGCAAAGGAAGAAACACTGCAGACACATGTCTTTGTAAGATGAGAGGACACCACAGCAAACCCACACAAATACAGGGAGGACATGCAGACTCCACATAGAAGGCATCCCAACCAAGAATCAAACCAGACAACCTGTAGCAGTTAGGCAACAATGCTACCACTGCACCACTGTATAACTGGCTGTGTTGAGAAACAAAAATACAGAAACCACAGATTTTATGAGGAACAGAACAAATATGAGGCAAAAATCTGCATTTATTTTATAAATGGTGGTGGGTAGGGAATTCAGGCTCTTGTCATTTGGGCCCATGGTACAGGGTTCAAGCCTTATTCTCTACCCACCACCATGTAGCAACTGGGGCATTACACACACACACACACACACACACACACACACACAGTCCATCCATCAAAAGCAGCAACACCTCTTACCTGCAAACGTCCATCAAAAGCAGCAAATCCATTCCTGCACCATCATTGCCCGCTAAAATGTAGATGTGCATGTTGTCTTTGCAATCTGGATTCTGTGCTCATGATCCAGACTGGTTCACCAGCAGTCCGAATATCGGGAAATGCCGCGAGTCCACATATGTGATGTTCCAGGACTCGTGCTTGCTTTTTAAAGTTTTATTATTTTCTTTTTGTTATTTTATTTTATATTTTGTTTAATTTTTCTTGTTTTACAGCTGGGAGGGCTGCAGTCCAATAGCACGAGCCGCCCCTGCCGCCCACCCAAATAAGATCTTATACTCAGGTACCTTACCAGAAACTATAAGTGACCACTACCCTGCCTTTATCCATCGATCAACACACTCAAAGCCACACCCTCACCAATATATCCATACTCGTAACCTCACTAATTTTAATCCTTCAAGTTTCTCTAACACCCTCAAATTAATAAACTGGGATAATCTAAAAACACTTTCCCTAGATAACGCTGTAGATTTTTTCAATACTACCTTCTTAAATATCTTAAATTCCCATGCCCCACCTAGAACTAAACAAATGAAATCCAACCCTGCCCCCTGGCTATCTAAGAATACTAAAAATCTTATGCTACAAAGAGACAAGACCTGGAAACTGTATCACCAACACCAACTCCCTGAAATGCTTCTTAAATATAAGCAACTCCGTAACCTAACCAAAAAACATATCATAAGAGATAAAAAGTCTTACTACACTATATTCCAGACCAATCACTCCAAAAACCCTATACAGTTCTGGAACTCCATCAACCCTCTACTAAATCCTGGTACAAAAAGAAACCCTTTTCCTGATACCAGTAAAACTGACACAGAATTAGCCACCCTATTCAACTCCTTCTTTACCAACTCCATAGCTGAACTCACCAATACCTTCCTCAATCACAACTCCTCCTCTCTCCTCAAACCCACATCCCCCACACCCTCCAAACCTCCCAATCCTAACTGCCCCCCACCCACATTTCACCTAAAGCCCATCTCCACATCCTTCATAAAAAAACTTCTCGCTAGACTTAAGCCATGCTCCCCAGCCCCAGATAATATCCCCTCTCTCTATCTAAAGCTCGCTGCTGATGGCATTGCCATCCCCATCAGCATTCTCATCAATAGATCCATACAGGAGTCTTATGTTCCCAAACTGTGGCATGCTGCCTTTATCCTTCCCTTCCATAAAGGAGGTAAAAATAATACTATCTCTAACTTCCGTCCAATAGCCATTCTCTCCCCAATCTCAAAAATACTTGAGAAATGCATCCACTTCCAGCTCATGCCTTACCTTACTGATAATCACCTCCTCACTCCTACACAACATGGTTTTCATCCTGGACATAGTACAATACCTGCTCTTCTCTCTTTCTTAGACATAGTAAATCATGCCCGTGATTCTGGAGAAATTGTATCCACTATCCTTCCAGATCTTTCTAAAGCTTTCGACAATGTTTCCCATACCCACCTTCTAAATCATCTTTCTAATCTTAATCTCTCACAGAACACCCTATTATGGTTTAACAGCTACCTTTCTAATACATCCCAAGCTGTGAAATGGCAAACTGGCACCTCAAACTTCCTACCCACCCTTATTGGCATTCCCCAGGGATCCATACTCGGCCCAATGCTCTTCAGTGTATTTATTAATGATTTTCATGCTGCCATTCCTACTACTAAAATAGTGCGATACCCAGATGACTCAACATTAGTTTGCTCTGCTTCTAATCTCCCTGAAGTCCTAACAAAAACTCAATTGGCCTTTTCTACAACTGAAAACTGGATGCTTCAAAATCATCTCTCCCTAAATGCTAATAAATCAAAAATTCTTCTTTTCTCCCCCTCAAAATCCCTCCAGCTTGACAAACAATCTTTCAGTATCTTTAGCAATACTAACTCCACTATAGAAATTGTCCCTTCTGCTAAACTACTTGGAGTTACCATAGATGAACACCTAAAATTTGACACACAAGTTCAGCTAAACATTAAAAAAACTCACCAGAAACTTGGCATGCTATATAGACACTCCCAATTCCTCTCTTCATCTACCAGACAAGCTCTTGCCACCACCTACTTACCGCCTTCTCTTCTATATGTTGCCCCCCTACTTACCAACTTATCCTCTTCCATCTCCTCAAAACTAGAAACATGTTACAACAAAATTGCTAAATTCGCAACTAAAGCTAATTACTCCTCTCACCACTGCACATCTCTCCACCTGCTAAACTGGCGAGAACTTCCCAATCAACTCAACTTCCTTCAACTCTGTACTACCCAGAGACTAATCTTCAAACCAGCTCTATACCCTGCTTTAGCAAATATCTTACCCTTTAACACCCCCCACAGAGCCCTGAGATCTGCACACCAGAATCTCCTCTCTGTATACAATCCTAAACATCCTGCTGGTCACCTTCTACTCTCTTCTTTCCTAGCCAAAAGATGGAATTCCCTCCCTTCTTCTCTTAGAATCTCTGAAAACTACGAATACTTTAAAACTCAGCTTCATTCCTACCTTACACAGCACTGGAAATGTAACTGTATTCTCCCTACTTAACCTACTTACTATCTTCTATGTATGCTTCCTCATACAGCTTCTCTACTTATTCATCCACCCCAGGCTGTTCTCCTAAAACACCTGCCTCACTCTAAATCTAAAGACCCCTTAAACATCTGCCTCCCTCTAAGTCAAATTCAACACCAAATTATTAATAATGTTTTTCTACCTTAAATGTACACAATGTAAATACTGTATATAGTCCCTTATCTCATCCCCTCTTACTGAAAACAATTAATCTTTAATAATCACCTATATTAAGCTGATGCAGTTTAACTATGGCAAACATACCTTCCATGTGTGAACTCCACTTTTATTAATGTTCAACCTCCTGTCTAAGAATACTCCAGACACTACAATCTATGCTCTACTAACAGTGTACTTCCCACATATTTCTCCTTCATTTCTGCTAAACCTCAATACACAACATTCAAATTTTTAACCCTCAACTAATAATTGCTTTCCCTTTAATTGTGAACTCTTCTCTTGCCTCTATCACTTAACTATTGTACAAATAGTTATCTATACAACTTTTTAAATATGTTTATGAACTGTCTTGCCATTATGCATTTGTACGTTTTCTCATTACTTTGTATTATTTCATTTTTGTTTAATTGCTTGTAATATGGAGCTTTTCTTTGAGCCCAGTGGACATCCCCAGTAATCAAACTGGAAATAAATAATAATAAGAGAAGGATTCAAGGGCAGAGAAACAGAAATTGCTGACAGATGAGCTTTAAGTGAAGAATATGCCAGGCCTGCATAGAGCAGATCACACATGTTTGAGAGAACCAGAGGAATCTCCACTAATAAGGGATCCTGATGGTGGGAGGCACACCAGACAGAAAATCTTTTCCATTTGGACAAATCTGATTTTCTGCTAGTGGGTTTCCTGGTCTCCTGTAGAACCTGAAGCACATCCTCAGAAAATAAACACCTAAAAGGAATCAAAACCCTATTGCCCACAATGTCATTTGAAGAGAGAACAGGTGAGGATCAGTAACAGAGCCCTTGTCTTGTGTGATAAGATCAACACGTTGATGAACATTGTGGTGATGGCCACTGGCCAAGTCAGAAGGAAGGGGGAATCAATGCGGTCTGGGCACTAGCCAAGTCAGAAGGAAGGGGGAATCAATGTGGTCTGGGCCAAATGAGGGTCGCCAGCAAGATTTTTGGTCCTGTCTGATCTTGTGCAGAACTCATAGCAATACTAGGGGGGGGGGGGGGGCAGGGCAAACAGAAACATCACCTTCCAAGTAAAGGCCAAGGCATCCAATTTCCAAGTCACAGGATGTGGGACTCTGGAACAGAATAGAAGATGTTTTCTGTTTAGAGGTGAGGCAAAAAAGATCTACCTGAGGAATGCCCACCAATAGACAATGTTAAGGAATACATCTCTGTGAAGCATCCATTCATGAGCTAGTGCTCTGGACCTGCTCAAAGAATCTGCTATAAGACTGTGCTCTGAGGGAATGTAAACCTCCTGTAGAGTTGCATGATACTGGATAGCTAGATCCCAGACATGAAGAGCTAGTCTGCAAAGATGACAGGACCTCTTGCTCCCTTGCCACACTTGTAACTAAAACAATATTTGCTGCTTAACGGTTTGTTCAAACCATGCAGCTGTATTTTAATGCATTTTTTACCTCGTCTGCAAATTGAATTCCTGTTAAAACTGTAATTACTGTTCATTTTTTTTAATTTTATTTTTATTTTATTTATTTTCTTTATTTAACATTTGTTGACCGGGAAAGTCCGACTAAGTTCCACAGATCCTGTTTTCAGCGGAGGCCCGGGGAGAAATGTTCCAGAAGAGAAGATTTTACTTTTTGCTGCACTTGAAAAACACTAGTATAGACTAGGTTTTAGGGTTTTCTGGATCTAGTACCGTCTGTAACCTTTGGAGCTTGTAAAACAGTTAATCTTTTGTCTGGAGAGGCCTAGCTGTGCCCTTGTGGGAGGAGTTTACAGGTTGGTCTTATCTCGCTAGTGTTACTGCTGCAGAGCTCTGTTTAGGGTGTTTTAATTGGATAATTTGAACTTTTCCTGGTTCCTGTTTCTCTTCTTTACATAGCCAATGTTTGACCCAGTTTGTGCTTGTTTGCTCAAAGCTGCAGTGAGTTATATGATGTCCTTGCTCTGCTATTTTCCAAAAACCTGTTGAGAGACTACAAAAGATAAGTGCTTATTTTCAACTGTTTTCTGCACTTCTGATTAACTAAAACAATATTTGCTGCATATATGTTTGTTTAAACTGTGCAACCAATATTTTAGACTTAGTGAACTGAATCCTTACCTCTGTTCTGATCTCTGTTTTTTCCACCCACCTTCCCAAATGTCGATGTGGTCTTAAAGCCTGGTGGCTTTTGAGTTGCCCGCCTGTACTGTAAGTGTGACATTGGACACTCCTCCGTGTTTCACTGCATCAGCTCATTTTACTGAGTACAATGAGATCATTTGTGAAGGGGTACCCCCTTAGCTTCTTAACCATGAATTATCTTCAGTTTCTTCCCTGTCTACTAACAAAACAAAAACACTTTACTCAGCTGCTCCTACTTTATTTGTGCCTCCTCCTACTTTATTTTTCTGCTTTTGCTGATGGTACTTAACAGTGTTCAACTGCATTTATATGCATTTATTCTGAGGCATTTATTACTGCTTGTCAGTAGCCTGATTAAGGTGAGGACAGTATTCTACTGAATTGCTGCTTTAAACTTTTTTTTGCTGGTGCGATTGTGATCTTACGTACTTAGGATTTCTGGTGCTCCTGCATTTTGTAGCATAGGCTGGACTCAGGCTTCCTGAATCTAGACTATTTTGTATCACTTGAACACTAAAACCAGCTCTTCACCTAGATTCTGAAACATCTGAGGCATTTGTTGCTCTCAAACAACTTGAGTTATTAGTTATTTATAACTTGCGTTATACATTGAGTTATTATTGAGTTATTTAGTTACTGAGTTAGAGAATGTCTGTTTTTGCTCTTATGTAGCACTTATAATTGTATTCACATTCTCCTGTCTGTTTGAATTGTCTGCATTTTTTTTGCCACATTTTACTATATATTGTACTACTTCAGCTGTAGCATAGCCCGGTTCTGGGTTTGCTGTTTCTGGCTCTGTCATCTTTGTTGAAGAAGGCCCTTCTGCACCCCTGTGGGAAGAGAGTGCTGTCTTGGTCCCATCTAATCAAGGGTGATGGGACTAGAGTTCAGAGAGAGTGCCTTTACTGGCTAGTTTGAGTTAAAAGGGTTATTTCTCGTTTTATTTAAGCCCTGGCATTTGATCTTGTTTGCATGTAGCACACCATTGTGCACTGCCACATAGCGGTGATTATACAGGCATACATTTTCCTTGTTAGATTTTCCCTTAGCACTTTGCTTGTGGTTCTCCAGAGGTTTTTCATGGCCCCGCTCTACTGCCAGGTGGAACACTAAGCCTACTCTCAGGGATACTAACACACCTCTCACACAGTAGCCACCCCTAAGTGTGACCTATTTTCCTGACCATATAAATTTACCGAATACTACGGCTGGACAATTTACCATAGTTCCTCTAGCCAGCTTGGTCGACATTGGCATCCTAGGGCAGTGTAGCAAATGCCTCATATTCACAGACAACCCTCTACTCCTAGTCCACACAAACTCAACATGTGAGAGATACATTATTAATAACCTTGAATCCATCCTCTCTCACACACCAGTCAGTACATATAACAATGAGTGGGTTGTCAGCATACACACCTCACCTCCTATTCCACCCAACCACACATCACATATAGTACATAGAGGTCCTCACCAGAAACATACCTAAATGCCAGAGACCTCCCACACACAAGCACAAGCACTCTACACTTAATACTTCCTCTGCAGAACACAATACACATAATAGCTCATGCACCAGTGTCTCACCTGTCAAGCCCTTAAGGCAAAACACAAAACCAAACATTAGTCATAGGTGATTCCATTGTGAGACACACACATGTCCCTTACAGCAGGCTGGATAAGAAGGTCACAGTCAGCTGTCTGTAAGGTGCCATGATCAGCCATATCACACATGCACTCAAGTCTCTCAAAAACAGGTACTGTTATGATGCTGTCATAGTCTATGTTAGTGTAAATGACTTGAGACGTATCTCTCTGGACTATATGAAGAGAGAAATGACTGAGCTCTCAGACTGTGTCTCAGGCAGGTATATCCCTAGCCTTAAGCAGCATTTTACCTTCACCTAGGATGACTCCTCAATACAAGCAGAAAATGACTGACTTCAATAACTGGCTTAGTTTCTGGTTTCATTCTAAAGGGATCTAGTATCTGTCACCCTGGGATGACATGATTGACAGAGCTTGATGCTTTGCCAGAGATGGACTTCATCTGTCATCTCTGGAATTTCGACTAATAGCTAAGGCTCTTGCCACCCTTACAGTACCTTTCTTAGGCAGTGTCTCAAAGACAAAATTCCCGATGTAAAAACTCCATCTAAAAACAACCTCAAGGGTATGCTGTTAAATGCTAGGAGTCTTAACATAAAAAGTACAGTTGTGTACACTTACCATAAATGTATACGTTCGAGTGTATTCACTGTTGCAGTCATTACATTTGGGTAATCTGCTGGCAGGTTGCCCTCAGTCGGCCTGAATAACAAAGTTTTGGGTCCTGCATCGGTTGCTGTCTCCTCTTCCATGACGTCAGGTCGTCAGGGGTATAAAACATGCGGCTGACGCCATTTTAATCAGTTTTTCTTGCCCCAGATGTCAGGTGCCCCCCAAATGGGGAACAAAAATATATGTATAAACTGTAAATATATAAATGCACCTTAGAAACATAAAATTTACCTTCAACTAAAAGCAAATGCACCACAAAGGCTTTTGAGTATAGTGAAGGAAAGAAAAGTTATAGAAAGGGGGCTGGCGGGTGGGTAACCCGGACTGCAACAGTGAATACACTTGAACATCTACATTTATGGTAAGTGTACACAACTGTACTATGTTCTTCGTGTTTCACTGTTGGTCATTACATTTGGGTAGAATCCCAAAGCTATGGATGGCAGGATGGAACTAAACAGCATTAGGAGCAGCTATAAGGCTCTGCAGGACTGCAATGGCAAAGCTTGCCCTGGATTTAGAGAAGAGAGGTAAATGATGATGCTTTGTGAACGTATGAACTGAGCTCCAAGTAGCAGCTTCTACAATGTCTTTGGTAGGGACCCCTCTGAGAAAAGCTGCTGAAGTACAGGCAGCCCTGGTAGAATGGGATCTGATCCCCTTGGGCACAGGTTTACCATGGTGCAAGGAGCAGAAACGAATGCAATGGCTTATCCACTTAGAAATAGTCTGCTTTGATATAGCCTTCCCCTCTGATCCTGCAGCAAATGTTACCAGTAGCTGCTCAGACTTTCTTAGAGATTTTGTCCTGTTTAAGTAGAATCTTAGTTGTCTGTGTACATCAAATGAATGCAGAATCCGCTCCACCTTGTTCTGCGGATTTGGGAAAAAAGTTGGCAGGTGAATGGTCTGGTTAAGAGCCACACTGGATACCACCTTAGGCATAAAGGAAGTATTGGTCCTGAGGGCCACCCTGTCCGGGTAAAAAATAATGAAAGGCTCCACTGACATGAGAGCCTGTAGTTCTGAAGCCCTTCTAGCTGAAGTGACTGCCAAAAGAAAGGCAGTCTTCCAAGAAAGAAATTTTACATCCGCAGTAGCTGCTGGTTTAGAAGGAGGCAGGGTGAGTTTTTCCAGCACAAAATTGAGGTCCCATGCAGGAGTTGGTGCTCTCCTGGGAGGCCTTAAATTTTTGGCCCCTTTGAGATACTGTTTTAGCAGTGGGATGAGAAAAGAGGGGAGGCTCTGTGTTGTAATGAGCTGAGATGGCAGAGGCATGGATCTTTACTGAAGAAAAAGATAGGCCCTTGTCAAGCATCTCGGTTAAGTATTGTAAAATCCGAGGAATATTGGGCTTTGCTGTGTCTATTCCTTGTGCTTGGTTCCAAGCACAAAATCTCCTCCATTTATCAGCATAAGATTTTCTAGTACTAGGCCCTCTGGCTTCCAAAATGACATCCATCACAGGTTTACTGAGAGATGTGGTTTGAATAATTAGTTGATTAGCCATGCTGCAAGATTCAGAGTTTGGAGCGGAGTGTCAAGAATCTAAATGGCAATGCTCAGATCTACTCTGAGCTAAAACAGAATGGTATTAAATATACTGATCCCAAGGATATTGCCAGTATCCTGGCAGATCGATTCAGTGCCAACTTCACCCACCTCTCACCCCATAAATGGCCCATCTCAATACCAGAAGATTGCCAAATTTGAGTAATAACGGCCACACAGGTAAAAAAGGCACTCTCCAAAGCTAAGAATAGAGCATTCATAGGACCAGATGACATCCTGGGCTGTGTACTACATGAACTACAATATGAACTGGCACCTCACCTAAGTGTCATGTTTAATCATAGCCACACCTCAGGTTTCGTGCTCACTGAGTGGCGCACAGCTACAGTTATCCCACTCCACAAGGGGGGATCCACCTTGGATCCCGGAAACTACCGTCCCATCAGTCTGACAAGCCTTATGTGTAAGGCCATGGAGCGTATTATCATGGAACTTATAAACAAAGACATTGGTGACCTTCAAACACTGGACCCCACCCAGTTTGGGTTCGTGAAGGGCCGATCTTGTCTCCTGAACCTGATTTACTTCTTCGAATCAGTCTCCAGAGTCATGGACAAGGGTAAGGTGGTCCACAAAGCCTATCTAGACCTTGCCAAGGCCTTTGACACCATCCCCCACTCTGGAATCATAGATAAACTTACTAAGCTGGGCATTAATCCCTATGTCACCCAATGGGTTGCTAACTGGCTTACTGATAGAACCCACACTGTAAAAGTAGCTGACTCCAAATCCAGCTCCAAACAAGTGACAAGTGGAGTACCTCAGGGTTCAGTCCTGGGACCGCTCTTGTTTGGCATCTACTTCTCTGAAGTACAGGCCAACACTAAGGGACTCTGGCTAACAAAGTTCGCAGATGACTGCAAACTGGGAGCCATTATTGAATCCCCAAATGATGTGGATACGCTACAAAAGGGCCTTACAGAAACAGATGCTTGATGCCAGAGCCATGGGCTCAAGCTCAATGCCAAGAAATGTATAGTTATCCCCTTTGGGAAAAAACATGTATCCGTGAATTACCATATAGGTGACAGTACACTAAACACCGAAAGTGTGATAAGAGACTTAGGGACACAGGTGGACAGTGGTGTCACCTTCGATAACCACATTGCCACAACAGTCAGGAAACCCTTCTATGTGGCACACCTCATCACTAAGGGCTTTTCATCCAGAAAAAAGGAGATCATTTGTCCCACTGTACTCATCCCTCATTAGACCCATTATAGAGTACAACGCCCCACTTGGTACGTACCTCTCAAGACATCTGCAACAACTGGAAAGGCCACAGAAATATCTCACTAAAAGAATCACAGGCCTAAAGCAGATGCCCTGTGCTGACCGCCTTAAAAAACTCCAGCTATACTCTGTCGCATATCGTCTACTCAGAGGCGATCTCTGCTTAACATACAAGGCCATGTCAAACCCAGAACTGTTGGACATGCTACACTTAAAGAAATCCCAATCCCTCAGAGCCACACGCTCCAGGGATCTAAACCTTGTCATCACAATAAACACAACATGCTGGAGGGATAGGTTCCTGACCCAGAGACTCCCCAGACTCTGGAATAGATTGCCCATACATGTCAAGCAGAGTGCCTCTTTGGCCCTCTTCAAAAGGAACCTTGACGACTGGATGGGAGAAAGGAAATTCACCCCAGGGATCATGTCAGTTGCCCTGCTAGACAGGGGTCCAAGGAAGTAAATAGTGTGGGAAGAAATAGACAGGGAATTGTTATAGCTAGGCTTGTATAGGCCCTAGGGCTGATAGCCTAGTACCAACCTATGAACTTGTGTGTGCAGAATTTGATATTTCTGCCGAGACAATAGATGAGGTGTTTGAGGCAAGTACCATGGAGGAAGAAGTGACATATTCCTTAGAAGCAGGTACCAGTGTAGGCGAGGCCTGTCCGGAGCAATTAGAATCATTTTTGGTTTTTCCTGTCTGACTTTTAGTAAGACCTTGGAGAGTAGAGGCAGAGGGGGAAAGGCATAGATTGATAGGTTTTTCCAGCTGAAGGATAGAGCATCCACTTTCCATGCCTTTTTGTGATGAGTTCTTGTGCAGAATTTGTCCAACTGATAGTTTTGGGGAGAGGCAAATAGATCTATGTTTGGGCTTCCCCATTTCTGTGTTAACATGCTGGAGATTTGTGGATACAGTTTCCATTCACGCGGGTCTATAAGATTTTTGCTTAGGTCGTCTGCCAGAGTATTTTGCTTTCCTGGCAGGAAATGAGCCAGGCATGCCTTCTTAACACAGATCCAGTTATGGCGGCCCTGCAAGAGGCCTCCAAGGAATCAAAACCAGATTGCAAAGTATGCTTTCCAACCTGTTCTGCTGAATGCAATAAATCCTGTAACTCTATTTTCCACACAATCAGAAATCAACATCATTTTCTGTTTAAGCAAGCCCATAACATGCTGTTGATATTTAAGCATATGAAACTGGCAGTTTAAAGCCCTGATTGCCAAGGTTGCAGACGTATAAACCTTCTTACTCCATCTACCCAGTGCCCTGAAATCTCTATCAGAAGGGGTAGGATTTTTGGCTTTAGAAGCCTTAACACCCTTGGGACCCTGAGAAATAGTCTCAGGATCAGCAGCAGGATTTTTGAATAGAAATTTGTGGGAGTCAGGAACCCTGTAATATCTGTCTGGCTTACTAGGGAGTTGGAGACAGGGAATCAGAAGCCATGCTTGATTCCGAAAACACATCATCAACGATGTCTAATATAGGAGGTATTGCCAAAGGCCTATGCTGAGGAAGGAGAAGGAAATCCCTAAGCCTCTTTTTTGATTCAGAGAAAATATTCCCTTAAAGTATGCAAAGTCTCTCCAAAAGAGTAATCCTCAGGAGGAGATGCAGATGGGATGGATTCCTCTGCATCAGAGTCCTCATAAGGTGGAATAGAAAATTCCTGATCAGAAGAGGAATCAGAAGAAATGGAAACCTGATCTGAAGATTCATAATCAGTGCCTTGCCTAGGCCTCTTAGCGGGGGGTGGGGGGTGGGGGTGGAAACACTTGATCAAGGTAATTAAATCTTCAGCCATTTTGATCATTTGTTTTTTAGGCATAGGGACCTGAGCACATGGCTCATGCATCAGTTTTTTAGACATAGAAGTTGTTTTTGACCTTGATTTTGTTGATGGCGGTGGTTAAATATAAAAATGTTGAGGTCTGAAATCACTCTCAGAAGCCGGTGCCTGCTCAGTGGCTCTGGACCCATCCAAGGGAGAGACATCCGCTGGTTAAATACTTTGCGAATCTCGCGGCATACCAGACTCCAAATGGGTCTCAGTAGAGGCCTGCGACTCAAAAGTAGTGGGTATCAGGGGCTTTGAAAGCGCCTGAGTACCGGCGAACCAGCGACTGGCTTAGGAGAAGCTTTGTCATCGGTTTTGGACCTCGACGATCTATCTCTGTCTTTTTCCTTGCGTTTTTTGTGAACTCCAGTAGTCAGATTGCTAACCAATGACATTTCAGGGTAGTTAAATCTTGAACCAAAATATTTAGAAGCAAAAATATACCGATGCTTAATAGTGTGTTCGTTAAATTTAGCACAAAACCGACAGCAAGGCACATTGTGATCAGGGCCTATACAAGGAATACAGTACAAATGAAAATCGTTGTGAGGTATTTGCTTCCCACAAGTAATGCAATTATTAACTTTTACTGACATCGGTAAGGAGCAAGAAAAAGTTCCCCCAACTGGGTACTTAGCTTTAGTTTGAAGACTTCGGTTCTGAAACTTGAAAACAAAAATTTCAGGAGTCGGCCGACCAGCACTTGCGAACTGCTTCTGCTTCGGGCACCGTGCGGCAAGAAAGACGGATTAAAATGGTGTCGGCTGCATGTTTTATACCCCTGATGACCTGACATCATGGAAGAGGAGACAGCAACCGACGCAGGACCCAAGACTTTGTTATTTAGGCTGACTGAGGGCAACCTGCTAGCAGATTACCCAAATGTAATGACTGCAACAGTGAAACACTAAGAACATCTGCACTCACTGGAAGCAGTCCTCACTTTGGAAGATGCAGACATTTGTGCAGTCACAGAGACCTGGTTCAAGGCTGTAGAGAGCACCCCAGCCATACTGTGCTACACCTCCTTCCATACGTTCAGACCATAAACTGAAAGCATGAAAATTAAAGGAGGCAGTTTATTGATATTTATTAAAGATAAATACACTTCCACATTGGTTAAACAGTGTGATTCCCTGGAGATACTTCAGGTGCAATTAACTGTTGGTAGGACACCTATTCAAGTCGTTGCCAGCTAAAGGACCCCCTCCATGAATCAGGACACCCACTCTGCCTACTTGGATCTACTTGAGTCTATCACAATACATCTGAACGCTATGATTTTGGGCAACTTTAACTACCCATCCATTGAATGGGTAAATTACTCGTGCTCTAACTCACTTGCCCAAAGGTTCCTCGACTTTGTTAACTCCAGTGCCCCAGACCAGCTGGTTGACACCCCCACAAGTGGTGCCAATATTCTGGATCTGGTGCTTACCAGTTTGGCAGACCACTGTAGCACCCCCACTGTGAGGTCTTCCCTAGTGAGATCTGACCACAAATCAGTCTCATTTGAAGTAACTGTCACACCTGATCACCCCTCAACAGCAAGTAAACTAAAAAAACTTCTCCAAAGCAGATTATAACCTCTTATGGGATGGTATAAATAGCTTCACTGCACCTTCCCCTCAGATGGAACTGGCAACTATGCCGAGTTCTACACCAATGCTTTATATAAATACCTGTATAACTGCATTTTTTCAGCCGTACCTGATAGGACCAAAACAATCTCCTCAAGGAATAGCAAACCTGCCTGGTGGACAACTGCCATTAACAGGCTTTACAATAAGAGGAAGAAATTGCTGTCTAAGAGTAAGAGAGAACGAGCCTTAAAAAGGAAACACTCCATCCTCAACTTAAACAAGCAAATAAGACTTATTGTGAAGTCCTCCAAAGCAAACTATGAATCCAAATTAGCTTTCTCATCTATGGAAAACCATAAGGCATTCTTTAGCTATATCTGTAATCTAAAAGGAAAGGCCTAGATTTGTGCTGAACTGGTAGTTAATGATACCACATATACTAAGCCTGTGGACATAAGTAACCTGTTAGCCAACAGGTTCTGTGAAAACTTCACTCCTCTGTCCCCACCACAAGTACCCCATGATGTCCCTACTACCTGTGCTCTACTTTATATATCTAAAGAGCAGGTCATAAATGCCCTCTCTAAGGCCAAAAACACAGCATCTATGGGACCTGATAACATCCCAGGTTGCATCCTACATGGGTTCAAACAAGAATTAGCAACACCACAGGGTACTCTCTTCAATCATAGTCTAAGCACTGGCTTCATTCCAGCTGAATGGAAAACAGCCACTGTTATCCCATTGCACAAAGGTGGTGCTTCCACTGATCATGAGAACTATAGACCTACTAGCCTGACTAGCCTTACCTGCAGGGCCATGGAGTGAATCATTATGGACCTTATCAACAAACATATAGGTAATCTCAAAACACTTGACCCTACTCAGTTTGTGCCGATGATGCCATAAGACGGCAGAAACATGCATGTCCACAGCTAGAGGGGTCTGGCTTTATTTCCCTGAAACTGTCCATAAATAGACTCAAAAGTAAAAGAAAAAGTCTTGGATATTCAGAATTGCCATTTAGCTGAAACATCTGATATCCTTAAAAGGTAATTTGCATATATCCCATGTTGCCTCTGATACAAGAGGTTTAAGGAATCACGCAGAGGAAAGTACAGCTTTGCTAGATTTTTCTTTTAGTGTTTTACTACCCCAAAGCATGCAAAAAAAGCCATGGCAAGAGCGAGGCATTTGGTGAATACCCTTGGGGCAGTAGGGAGGCCAAAAGGCAAAGCAGACAACTGAAAATGCAAGCGAGAGACAGAAATGTAAACATTACCTATAAAGAGCATGAATGGGAATGTGAAAGCATGCATCCCTGAGATCCCAGACACCAGAAAGGCCTGAGGAAGCAGAAGAGGAAACAAAGTCTAAAGGGATAACATCTGAAAGGAAGGCATCTTAATTAAGGTGTTGAGCAGGGAAAGATCTATGATTGGTCTATATGTACTCTCCTTTCGGGGAACCAAAAACATACTGGAGTAAAACTTCTTCCCCAGAAGGAACAGACTCAGTAGTGCCCTGGTCTAAAAGAGACTGCAGAACCCCTGGGAAATAAGGAAGCTGTTCCTGAGGAGGTTCAGGAATGCCTGAAAAAGGAGGAAAGGATTTCCAAACCATGAAATATCCCTGATGAATAATGGACAGAACACAAAAATCTGATGTGATCAGATGCCAGTATGGAAGACACAGGGAATGGCAGGAAACAAGGGGACCTGAATGAGTGGTAGGGAAGGTCAAAATTCAAACAGAACCAGCCTTATCCTGAAAACAAGGTTTCTGGGAGAATGGAGTCTGAGTAGATTTAACAGGAAAAATAATCCTGGAACCCTTCTTACCCTTAGGAGGGGACTAGTTTGCCTATCAACAAAGGCAGACTTGGAAGGACCGCTCCTCTGAAACTTGGGAATAGGAGAAACAAAAATATGTTTTAGCTCCAGAACGGCCTTGCCCTTATCCAGGAGGGACCTAAATAAGTTAGCAGCATTAGCTGCAGCAGTAGCAGCAATCCCAAAAAGCCTTTTTTTATCCAGAGGAGCCTCTAAAATTTTGGTCTTGATGTCCTCAGGCAAATTATGAAGACATAGTCAAGAATAGTGCCTCATAACTGAGACAAAGGCAGCCCTGGAAGAGAAATCAGCTGCATCATAGCTGCATTTAATTGAATGTTGAGCAATGTGAGAAGTGCAGCCTAAGAGGGAAAGGGCAGCCTTTTCCACAGAGTCAGGGAGGTCAGAAGCTACCTTAGAAACTTGGGAGAGGAGGGCTAAAACACACCTGCTCATAAGGGTCTAGTACTTATTGGTCCTAAAGGACAAGGTGGTAGCAGTGTAAACCTTCTTGTTCAACCTTTCCATGGCCCTGCTATCCTTACCAGAAGGAAACAGTTTGGTAGAGGACAACAACTTTGAGGGCTTATCAGAAGAAATGGATACCAGTGAAGGGTCAGCAGAAAGGCACTTTTAAATGAATTTGCAGTCCTCAGGCACCTTGTAGAAACTATCAGCTTTCATTGGTGCAGGAGGCTGACAGTCAGGGGCTACCGAAGCTTCAGAAAATGTATCGAAAACAGCAGCCAAAAACAGGAGGAACAGCAGATAGTTTGGGGGACTCCTTCTGTGGGAGCTCGTGCTATCTTTTTTTCTGATTATCAGAGACTTGGAAATAACTGCACTTAAAACAATCCATTATGAAGGCAATAGTATCACTAAAGGATGTCTCTTCTAAAGGGGAATCTGGACTTATGGACTATTCTTAAGCCAAGAAGGAAGGAATTTGGGAGGAACACACCAAGGATTCTTTCCCAGAGTCCAAATCCTCATGTGACAAATCCAATTCCCTAGGCCTCTTAAGATGGGTGGAAGACCAGGGGGCAGCAGGAATGGAGATCCACTGAGAAGGCTTTAAGGCCATCAAAGCATAAAATAAACCCGAAGTGAAGTCCTGCCATTCATGCTGGTAACCCTTTACAACAGGCTGGGGAAATGTGCTTTGCCGCCGCCTTTCTTTTTCTGCTGGATGTCAACTCCAACAACCACTGGAGGGTCAGAACCCTGATGTGGCTCTATAATGGTGGGCGAAATTTCCTCCCTCACTAAAATCTGAGGAATTCCCCTTGGTCCTTCAGATATTATCAGCTGAGATTCCCTGTCAATGTCAGGTTCAGAAATATGAAATGCCTCCAAGGACGTGCAAGAATTTGGATCCATGCCAGCCTCAGAGGGGGTTGAGGCAGAGGAATCTGAAGCAAGCACTAAACGGTCACCAGGAATTTCACTAACCTTTAGAGAGACATCTGGGGGATGTTGGATAGCAGCAGCTGGATCAGGCCTGACTTTTCTGGCCGCCTTCTTCGTAGATGGCTGGCCCTAAGGATGGGAGGATTCCACTACTACATTTACAAGTGGAACATCTTAAAAACACTAGCACTTAATTAAGCTGTTCTCAATAAAAATGCACCATCAGAAATAAGTTAAATCAAACCCTGTCCCATGGTTATCGTTAGCTTAAAAAGTCATGTGACTAAGAGACAAAGCTTGGTACTCCTGGCAAGCCAACAAATGAAATGCAACCCTCCAGACACACATTCATCTCAGAAATATTAAAAAAATATCATGTTCACACTAAAATGCAAAAGTATTTCACCAACCATCAACATCTGGACAGTAAATCTCTTAAAAATTTGATCAATAGTATCCCAACTACAGAAAACTAAGAAACCATCCCAACCAAACCCTCAGCCCAATGACTCCAATTATAACACTGCTTGTACTTACGTCTCACACTTTATTAATGCTGCTACTTCTCTTTTGAACCTTAAAGGGACAATCCCAGAATCTAAAATTCTTACCTAAAGAAACTTGTCCCAATGCCTCCCAGCTATCATCACCCACTTACCACGTTATCATCAACCCTACTCCTAGTTTCAATTTACTTTATGCAGCCTTGTTTTCATTCCCTCTGGTGAACACAGTTAACAATATTCAGTTCTTGTCACAATGTTCAGTCCCCGATCACTGGGTAACAATAAGGTTATTACATCTTTGTGTGTGTGTTTGTGATGAGGTGGTTAAGCAAGTCTTTCAGTGTTTACTTTTTATGAACTCATCAAAAAGCTTCCCTTAATTGTGCTCTTTATTTCCTTGATTTATTCTGCACAAAGTAACTGCGAGCAGTACAGTCAAAAGAGTACAGTTTAGTGAAATCTTAGCAGTCTGTTGACGTATTCCCCTTACTCTGTAGAAAAGCAATCTCAGAATTACTATGTACAACTATCACAGGTTGGCGTACTGTACAGCCCCTACTGTGACAGTAAGTTCTGGACTTCATTATTTAAAATGAGTCTACTGTTTACACTTACATCACACGTGTTTTTATATATTTTTTTTTTACAGCAGGTCAGAAAACCATTACATTTGGCTAGTATTCAGAGATCAAAAACAATACATGAAGAAAAGAGTGCTTCTACTACTGTTTGAAACTTGCTTCATTCTGATGCTTTCTAACAGAGCAAGTGGCAGTCGTGCACAGCATCCTAGCACTTGACTAGGATTCAGAAATCTGCACAAAATAAAATATGAAATGAAATGAACAGAAAACTGTTAACGTTTTAGCTTTGCATTGCTCATATGCTTTCCTGCAGGGTAATAGCAAACGAGATAACATTCCTGAAAGGCTACTTTTTTTCTGAGGATAAAAGCACAGTTGAAACTAATGAATGATTCACTGAGAACTGTTGTGAGTACAACTGCAATTTTGAGATGAAATTTGATTAAGACCATTGAAATTTCCTGTAAGTACCCCTCCCCCACCCCTGCAGCTAAAGCTGGGGCATGCTCAGAAAGACAGACTGAAAATATAAACAAAGACCAGAATCAAAACAAAAAATCTCTGGGACTGTTCCTTTAGCTCATCTTACACCAATTCTGAACTTTCATTCCACATGTTTACCCACCTCTTAACTAATAGTATAAAATCAGTTCCTTCCCAATGCATCCTATTCCAGTCTCCAAAATAAAGTTCTTTCTTTCCAAACATAAAAAATATATATATTCCTAGAGAACCAGTCTCACAAATATCTCAAACCAATTGCAGGCATTATAGATTATCATCTACCAGTTCTCAACTGATCAATACAATTAATCCACTTAATCTTGCTCATGGAAACAATCATGCATCCAGCCTTAAATAAAAGTAGAAGTGGTACCAGTTTCTCCAATTTCAGACTCATTGTTATCCTCTCTCATTTCAAGATTCTTGAAAAATACATCCACACTGAGTTACTTCAGTATTTCCTAACAGCCTTCTCTCTTCATCTCAGCATACATTTTTACATTTTACATTACTAGCTTTTTTAAACAATATTTGTACATGTAAAATTAACAGTTTGGTGTCTGTAGTCTTCCTTGATCTATCAAAAACATTTGATGCAATCTCACATCACAAACCCATCCAGAGACTGTGATATCTAGACTTCTCCTTCTCCTTAATAAATGGTTCAGCTCCTACCTCTCCAATGGGACATACTGCAAGCGTCACCTTCCTTTCCCCTATTTCATTAGCAGTACATCAAGGAGCAATCCCCGGTTCTCTGCTCTTCAATATATTTATCAATGATCTACCTCTACTTTCAGAAACTCTACTCTCATCCAATTTGCTGATGACTCAACAATTATTTGCATAGCTGAAACAGTAAAGGAATTACATTCCACCACCCAATATTTCTTTACCTCTATTGAAATACGTCTTAGACAATCAAACTTACTTCTTAATGTAAAACAAAAAAAAAATATTTTGTTCACCTCCAAAACTTTCCAACATTTTAAGTATAACTTCTCCCGTTTAGCCTGAAATGGTACCTTCTTGGAGTTGCTTTTGATGAAAAGTTCACATCTGACCTCCATGTTCAAAAAGCCATAAAAAAACAGCAACACCTTGGATTACAGAGCTTAAACATTCCACAGTGAGTTCACTAGAAAAGTTAGTGTTCACCCTTCTTCTACCCACTCTCTCCTCTGCCAGCTCTATACTCATTAATTTACATTCAACACAGCTCTCAAAATAAGAGTGATGCCATAATAAAACTGCCAAATCTGCCACCAACCCCTCACCCAAAGCCATCACTGTAGTGCACTGAAACAGCTGAATTGGCTTGAGTACCCAAATGTAATCAACTAAATTAGCTAAAAGTTGCACACACAGTCTTATGTACCTCATATAACCCCCCCCCCACTGGCATCTTTGATGGAATGGTTACTGTCTCACTTAATCATCAGTCACCCAACTTTTGACATATACTATCATGGCCAGTAATTCCCATGGTTATGTGCGGTACTCCTGCTATGTAGTTAAATTATTTCCTCTATCAGTAAGATAATTGTAAATTAAAAATCTACAATACTTTAAAGTTCTCCTTAAAGTACATCTGCTTGACAGCTGGAAATGCCACTATTGTGCACCAGATCACTAAATAAACTTGAAGATCTAATTTTTGGCCTCATACATTTTCATGTTACCTACGTTACTACGGACTCTGATGTATGTCTCTATTTTAACCTTCTCCACACTAAACCTAACCATCTCTTTTTTGTTATTCTCCATACCTTCCACTCAAACAAAATTGTACCCTTCTCCAGATAGCTTGCTGTGATCATATAGTGGTTAGTACTCTGTGCTGTGGCCGCAGCAACCTCGGTTCGAATCCAAGTCACGGCAGTGTGGAAAGTTGTGGGAGATTCACTTTACATGCTGGAGGGATATATTCCTATCCCAGAGACTTCCCATACTCTGGAACAAACTACCCATTCATGTCAAGCAAAGCTCCTCATTGGCCCTCTTTAAGAAAAATTTTGACGACTGGATGGGAAATAGAAAATTCACCCCGGGGATCACTTCTGTGGCACTGCTTGACAAGGGCACAAGAAAATAATTTTCTTGGGTGGCGAAAGACAGGGAACCTTTTTGGCTAGGCTTATCATGCATTCCGGCCCCAAAATCCGGACCAAACCACAAAAGGCGGGGGAGTATCCATATTCATAAAGGATACCCACACCTCCAGGTTAGTGGCAACGCACAAAGCATCGGAGACCATCCAGGTGCAATTAACCATAGGTAAAACTGCCCTACAGTTTGTAACATGCTACAGACCACCTTCTCAAACCCAGGAAACCCACACAGCCTTCCTGAAGACACTGGAGAGTATGAATGTCTCTCCAAACACCATCATATTGGGTGACTTCAACTACCCAAACATAGACTGGGAACATTACTCAAGCCCCAACACCCTAGCCCAAAGATTCCTTGAGTTCATAAACTCAAATGCTATGGAACAACTAGTCACCATTCCCACAAGAGGAGAAAATATACTAGACCTGATCATCACAAACATGGGGACAAAATGCTCCACACGGAAGTATATCCCTCATTGGTGAGATCAGACCATAAATTAATCTCACTGGAGATCCACATCCCGCCCCACCCCAGCAAAAAGACCACAGTGAAGAACTTCTCAAAAGCAAACTTCACACTTCTTAAGACTGGAGTGGTATCCTTCAAGGCCCCGAGCCAGTGGAAACCACAACCCACGCTGCTGAAACCCTTACAAATGCCTTCTGAGCACCTCCAGGAATGTATGGATCAAGCAATCCCTAATAAAATCAAGACCCTTTCCACCAAAGGTAGGCGCCGGTCTGGTGGACTCCAGCCATAAACAAACTCTACAACAAGAGGAGAAAGCTACTACATGACAGAGCAAAATCCTAAATGGGAAGGCATCTCTGATCAATACTAGCAAAAAACTACGATCACTCATAAAATCATCCAAGGCCAACTTTGAGAGAAAAATTGCTAATGACACAAAAGACAATCATAAAGCCTTCTTTAGCTATGTTAGAAACCTGGGTGGAAACTCCCAGATATGCTCAGAATTAGTCCAAAATGATAAAAAAATCACTGAACCCACAGACATTGCCAACATACTGGCAGACAGGTTCAGTGCAAATTTCTCCCCTCCCTCCCCCCCAAAAGGAGAAATATCTATCCCACCAGAGTCTAGCTTCCCAAACATCTCAGATGCCCAGGTGAGAGCTGCTCTCTCTAAAGCAAAAAACACAGCATCAATGGGACGGACGGTGTCCCCGGCTGTGTGCTACATGAACTCAATGAGGAACTAAACCCACACATAAGGCTGCTGTTTAATCTTAGCCTTACTACAGGATACGTACCCAAAGAATGGCGTACGGCAACTGTGGTCCCACTCCACAAAGGCGGTGCTTCTACGGACCCTGGAAATTACCGCCCCATAAGCTTGACGAGCCTTGTCTGCAAAGCTATGGAGAGGATCATAATGGAACTCATAAATAAAGACATTGGGGACCTACAGACACTGGATCCTACCCAATTTGGCTTTGTCAAGGGTAGATCCTGCCTCTTGAACTTGGTCGACTTTTTTGAAACGGTCACTAAGGCCATTGATGAGGGTAAGGCAGTTCACACAGCCTACCTTGACCTAGCAAAAGTGTTCGACACAATACCCCACTCGGGCAACATAGAAAAGCTCACCAGCTTAGATGTAAACCCATATGTCACAAGATGGGTTGCAAACTGGCTCAAGGACAGAACACGCAGGGTTAGAGTTGCTGGTGCCATGTCAGACTCTAAGCCGGTCACGAGCGGTGTCCCACAGGGCTCAGTCCTGGGCTGCCTCTTGTTCGGGATTTATTTTTCTGAAGTGCAGGCAAACACAGGGGGATTGTGGCTGACAAAATGTATAGTCATGGGTCTACTTCTAATGACCGAAGCCGCGACCGAGTGAAATCAATCACCGGAGAAACCCGACAAACACACACACCCACCACGCGAACACAAAACACATACACACACCACACGACTAAACAACACAACACAACAACACACACATATCCACTAGCCCCTAGCTAAAACCCTACCCCTACCTAAGGTCCCTACCTACTTACACCTCCCTGCCTGCACCCTAACCCCTAACCTACACTACACCACCCAACCCCAAGCACACACTACCCTACCTCCCTACACCCCTAACTAACCTCACTTACAGCCAGACCCCCCCACTCGACCACTACCTCCCTATTACCACACCTCCCCTACCCTTGCTCCTAACCACCCCTCACCTACACACTCCCTCAACCCCTCACCCACCCACCTACCAAGATCCTCCTACCACCTACACCCTACCACAATCCTCCCTCCCTATTGCACACCTTACCTGTCCGCTTCCCCTTACTCCTAAATCCTCGCTATCGTGATCTCGTCTCAGGTCTGGGGAGATTGCCCCTGTGGTCAGGTCGGGAGTCGGGGGTCGGATTCGGTGATTTTGTCTGGCGGCGAATTTTTTTTCATTCTGGAATCAGACCCATAGTCATACCCTTTGGGAAAAACACGGTAACCCCTAATTACCACATAGGTGGTAATCCATTAAACATGGAAGAAGTTATCAGGGACCTGGGGACCCAAGTTGACAGTAACCTCTCTTTTGACACTCACATTGCCAAAGTGGTTAGGAAGACCTTCTACATTGCCCACCTGATCATGAAGGGATTCACATCCAGATCAGGAGAGGTCATTGTACCCCTGTACTCTTCACTTATCAGACCAATGATTGAGTACAACGCCCCATTCGGAATGTACCTTACCCGACACCTGCAGCAGTTGGAAAGACCCCAAAAGTTCCTCACCAAAAGGATAAAGGGGCTCAAACATATGTCATACGATTCCCGACTGAAGAAACTCCAGCTCTATTCAGTCGCATACCGTCTGCTCAGAGGTGATCTGTGCCTGACATACAAGGCCATGTCCAACCCGGAATTAATGGACATGCTCCATCTTAAAAAATCCAAATCCACCAGAACCACGAGAGCAAGAGACTTAAACCTCAACACGGATATAAACAGGACGTGCTGGAGGGACAGATTCATCACCCAGAGACTCCCTACACTATGGAACAGAATCCCAGTCCATGTGAGGCAGAGCCCCTCACTGACTCTGTTCAAGAGAAATCTTGATGAGTGGATGGGAGATCGTAGGTTTACCCCGGGAATCATCTCTGTATCACTGCTGGACAGAGGCACAGCAAACTAATGGGTATAGTATTCCCATCCTAAGGGGTGGTGAAAGCCACACACACTCTGGCTAGGCTTATAAATGCCCTAGGGCAGATAGCCTAGTATGAACCTATGAACCTATATAGGCCCCAGGGCTGATAGCCTAGTACCTAGCTATGAACCTATTCACTCTCAGTAATGTAATCTGTCTTTCCACCCCTACATATCGCACTCTTAAGTTGCATTTTTCATAATATTTTGTAACTCTTTCTTATTTCTTTCTTTACAGTGTTGACTACTACTACTTCTGCTCTAGTTATGCATCTTATAATTTAACAAAATGGCCAAAACCACTTTATTTAATATCCTTACTCTAACACATTTCAGTTTCACTTTACAGTTCAATCTCATGGGCTTTTCCTTTTTACTTTATCTACCAAAATAGTGACTTTCCATATAAAATAAAGCCTGTCTCTCACTACCTACTACATATAATAATCTCAACATTACAACTTATGGCTAAACAATTTTTTATATTCTTAAATCTTGTGTAACTTCTAATCGTATGTATGTAATTCATACTTGTGATTTGTTATGTAGCACTGTCATCGTATTACACTCAGTATGTCCTGTACATCTATCCTACATAAAGTAATCTGTATTATACTCTGATAGAATTTTTAGCCCCTGGTGTCCACTGAAATGGAGCACCTTAGCCCTGATGGATTTTTCCATTAAAGGAATATAAATGTAAATAAATAAATAAATTGGAGACAGTGAATTTCATTGCATGTACTTCGCCCTCAGCTGCAAACGTCTTCAGTGCACGCCATGCAGATCACTTTCACTGAGGTCACGAGGACATCATCTGCAGACAACACAGATGGGAAACTCTCAAGTCTTCTCTGTGCCTTGCTACCCTGTCTATTACGCTCACAAACAGAAAGGCAGTGCACACCCTTTCTAGAGTAAGGACTCCCCTTGCAAATGTAACTGAATTTGCACTGAGAATGCAGACATGACCCTCACCCCACAAATAAAGGCTTTGTGTGTCATGCGGCCAAACTAATGGGACCGCCACACCTTTCATAAGACATCAGTGGGTACACTTACTACTGGATACCTTTTCCAAGTCCACAAATCAAATGTAGGCTGTAGTGATGAACTACCATAACTGCCACGATATTTATGCAAGGACAGAGAGTGACACTGTTGTTCCAAAGCAGGGCAGAATGTCCCTGCTGTAGTAGGGAGTCAGCTACTAGATGTAGTGTTTTGTCTTGTACTAGCTAGTACCAGGATATTCTCATCAGAAATATTTATAAATGTTTAACTGTTGCCCTGTCTGATATAACTCTCCACCAATTAGTGACCAGATGATAGCTTAATTTTATTTTGACATAAGTGTCCAGAAAATATTACTTTGAATCTTATGAGATGACAACAATTTAGTTGGTGTCTTTT
This sequence comes from Protopterus annectens, assembly GCF_019279795.1. Lineage (NCBI taxonomy): Eukaryota > Metazoa > Chordata > Ceratodontiformes > Protopteridae > Protopterus > Protopterus annectens. The sequence goes on along the minus strand of NC_056749.1, from coordinate 143,779,157 downwards.
GGACAAAGGTGTTCTAGCAAGTACATAAATGAGCAGCCTTGTGTTTGAACATGGTGCTCATTATGGACAATGAGTGGCCAGCAGAGAAGTCCAGTAACAAATCATCATTCGGGTTATCATTTCACACATGCAGTGCTGACATCTTCCAGTACAACTACAGATTCAAAGGATGGTACTACATTAACACATCATCAATGGTCTCAAAGAAGGCTAAATATGCTAAACATTTCATTCAGAAACTCCCACATGCACTGTTGAGTTGACCCTCTCATCTAGCAGCAAAAACAATAAAGGCAACAGTGCTCTCCATGTGGCAAGGGTTGTGACACTGCAAATACAGTTTGCAGCTTTTTGAAGTAAGGAGAGATGTTTCTTACATGTGGCAACTTTGAAGAAGAGGCTATTTTTCTGCTGGGGTAAAAAAAAGTGTAATATTTTTGGGCCCTAAACAATAAAAACAAAAATACTGATGTGTTAAGAACCAAAACTGCTCAGTTTCAAATTCAAGGGAATTCTGTATAAAGTGCTGTCCATGTAAACTCTACCTAAACTTCTTAACAGCTGATCTTTGAACTTGGTTATTGCTTAGTTCTTATTGTCCCTTCAAATTTGTTTAATGTCATCTAAACTGGTCCTTTGTTGACACTTTTCAGCAATTACTAAGTGCAAAATATATATGGATAATTGTGTGCAACCACTTAATAGGGTATGCTTGTAGGAGATGGAAGGAAACTGGAACACTAAGAAAAAAACTCATACAGATACAGACAGTGACTAAAGGTAAGAATTATACTTCAGACTCAGCAGCTATAAGGCAGAGACCACAGGAGTTAGTCAACCATGATTAGTTAAGAAAACATTATAATCTTAAAATATTTATGCTTTGGAACCAGACTCCTGGGGGCCATTTTGTCCATACTTACTGTGGAGCAGTATGAGTTGAAACTGAATATGACTGTGCCTCTGCTCAAACAGTGAAATGTATGCATTGTTATATGGGGTGAAAAAACAAATATGTTTCAGTGCTATGGAAAGTGAATGAAACTGTGCACTCTGTGACATTCTTCACTAGCAAGGTCTACTCCAATCACGGATCCTTTCAAAAATGAATTCAGTATTTTACAGAATAAGCTTGGAACTGCTTATGTTAATATACTTAAGCAGAACTGGACTCTGTCTTCCAAGACAGAGAAGGATCCAAACAAATTATCGCAGCAATATGAAATTCCATTTTTTAAATTCAACTGTTTGTGTTCTTATAATACTGGGCTGTGTGTGTGTGTGTGTGTGTGTGTGTGTGTGTGTGTGTGTGTGTGTGTGTGTGTGTGTGTGGAAGTATAAGAAAAATAACACTAACTCTGTGGTCACTGCTCACTGTTGAAGGCACTAATTAGTAATCTACACACAACTGGAACTTTGCCAGCTGAAAGTCACGTTTTATTTTACACCTTGATTCCTTATGCATACCTTTAGGAGAAAGGTGTGCATATAACTACTGTTCACAAGACAGTCTTCATACTTTATACAAACTGTTGCCCTGCTGAATAAATTTGTGCATTATACAGCTGCTGCCAATATCAGTGGCTTTACAAAAGCTTCAACTACAGTGCTACTTCAGACTATACCTTTGAATGAAGAAATTTCAGAAATATCACAGTGCTTTAACAAGCAGATTGTAATGCATAAAACACGTAAAAGCAAAAAAATAGTCTTTTTCTGATTTAACGTAGTATGGTGGATAAAGAAATTATTCTAACAAGGTCTGAGAGCTCTGTCACAGTTACTTATTTCACCTCTGAATATAGCTGGCTGTCACAAGCCATCACAACTGCATATAAACTGTTATTTGGTCTGACACCTGACTGACAGCAGGATTACTATTTTAAGACAAAAAGCACAGTTTTTCTGAGCTCTTGAATATTTAAATCTGTTTATGTTTACGGAAAAACACTTCAGCTTCAATTCCACTCCCCCGCCAAAAAAGGAAAAACTTAAAAAGTGCTTACACCTCATCGCAATGTTGCAAGTGTATCACGTTTAAAAACAGGTTTTTGAATGCAGACCCACAGTGACCAAACTGATGTCAGCAATTCGGTATACACAGATATCTTACAGAGATTGCTTCAAAAGAAAACTGCTATTCCTGCAAATTATGCAAAACCAGTGAATGAATACCAAAAAAAAAAAAAAATCATCACATTCAAATCAGTCTGAAACATTATATTCTGCAAGATGTCCCTAGATACTTAACTTCCTGAAGACATCTCTCTTTACAGCTTTTTAGGGTATTATACAATAAGGTGTTTTATTAGAAATATTCAGTATCTATAAAAAAGACTGGAAAGAGGGCACACACAGGAAGTTCTGCATTTATATGCTAGTGTCACTCAAGCCGCAAAACATTTACTATTCTGAATAGGTGAAAATAAAATATTTTATTTGGAAAGAAATGCTGTTTCATCTACATATGAACAACTGCTGCTCTGGGAAGTCAAAACAGTTTAAGTCAAACTGCACACTAACAAATGGACTGAGAAATTTAAATTAGGATTTCTGTTCCTAATGCCATTCTGCCTATAGGTAGCATGTGTCTAACTATATATCTAAATGGTTTACTCAGTATTTAATCCATTTTTTCTATTAATCATTTGTAGATGATGACAGGAACAAGAAAAAAATATTACACACACACACACACACACACAGCTATACATATATACATCTATAAGAGTGCATAATAGATAAATGTCAAATGCATATGATGTGTGAGAAAGTGTGTGTACATGTATGGTTGGTTGTGCATGTGGTAAGTGAGAATGTGAGTGTAAATGCACTGACTGTGGCTGTGCACATGATGTTTGAATGAGTCTGCGCACATTTCTTGTGATTTTGTTACATCTCCTCCAGTATTAGTTATCTGTCTTATGTTGACTATATGCTGGAATAAGCTCTAAGCTGCAGTATGATCCTGACTGAACTAATGTCCAAATTAACTTAAAAAGGTTTATCACCACTTCAAAGCTAGCCATACATTGCCTTCAATATTCCCTAGATATTGTGACAGGTATCCTAGTGCGTTCACTCAAAGTTCCATTAATCCAAACATCGCTTGCACATGATTACAGCCATCTACCAATTAACTGTCTGACTTATACCACTAAATGCAAGCATACCCACAATTTCCTTAACTTAATAAATACGAGGTTCTTGGAACAAAAATTCTTCCAATGAGGTGCATGAATACCCTCTTCTTGCATACCTCCCTATGTATCACTGTTCCTCATCAAATCAGACAATTAAATATTGCTGTTTCCCATTAAAACCAGTAGCATTTCCCTTACAAATACATTTATGTTCATTAACATTTACAAAACTAATCTTGTAAAACTAAACTAATGAAATTCTGTTCTAATCCTCCATCTACTGGCCCCACAGCTGAAGTGACCAATTAAACTTCTTAATTCTACTTGTATTTAAATAATTGTATTGACAAGGCAGCTCCCTACATGTGCCAAATAAACCAGCATATTAAAAAAAAAATCTCCTTTGGTGAAATTCTTCTAGTAATGTACTATACTTAAAGAGGAAGAAATTACTAAAAGCACGCAATAAAAACACATTCTAACCATCTAATGAGTTAAGCAAAATAAACTAGCAAAGAACTGATGGAAACCAAGAAGGTCATCACTGAATATGAACTTGCAAAGGCTGCAAAACTAAAAGCAACTACAAACCCTTCTTTAACTATGTCAGGAAGCTAAGAATTAACACCAAACAATGTCCTGAGGACAGTATCAGAAACAGTCATTTTCAGAAGTGATAAGACATAGCCTCTTGTTTGCTTTCTCCTGTCAGAGGACCTCACCACTACCCTCTCAAAAGCAAAATAACTAACCAACATCCTTGATAAAAAATTAGTGGCCGTTTTAGTCCATTTACAACCATAGATGTTCCACAGATACCTCATTCCCAGCCATTATCTGTAATTACTATCAAACAAGTCCATTCAGTTTTATCAAAAGCTAACACTATCGCATTCATGGGGTCAGATAAACATACCAGCTTACTCAGTTACCAGGTTAACAGTTATAAGTATGACCTTATCTAAACTCATTTTTAATCTTTGCAACCCAAGCCCTTAATATAGGTCACATTTGTAAAATATAGAAAGCTGCTGCTGTGGTAATGCCTCCCCAAAAGTCTGACCCAGCCTTTGACCACGGTAATTACAGAACTGTTAGCCTCACTAGCTTTGTAAAGCTACAGAACATATGCAGTGGATATTAAAAGTGTTCACACCCCTGTTAAAATGCCAGTTTTTTGAGATAAAAAAAAATGAGACCACAATAAATAATTTCGAAACATTTCCCACCTTTAATGTGACCTATAACCTGTACAATTCAATTGAAAAACAAACAAATCTGTTAGGGGGAAATATAAAAAATGTACAATAAGCTGGTTGTATAAGTGTGCACACCTTTAAACTAATACTTTGTTGAAGCACCTGTTAAGTTATGTCAGCATATAGAATTTATGGCAACGGATGTGTCTGTGCACATGTCAGGTGACCCAAAGTATCTCTGACCCACACCCGTCCTTGTATTATCAGCACAATGGCTGCTTTAACACTTACATTGCTGTATCATCTTTTAACCCCTTTCAATCCCAAATAGATCAGCCATTGGGTGCATTCTGTTTAGAGCTTGCAAGTTTTTTCTCTGTCTGAGTTTTTGCAAGGACTCTGGTTTATAACTTCTTAAGTTTAGTGGCAGCAATGCTCATGGACACTGACCTTCAAGGAAATCAACTTCTTTTCTACTTTAACAATATATTTTTACTGCCAAAGCAGTTATCTAGATTTAATGAATGTTTCTAGATACTCAAAAGGCTTTAAAAATCTGGAAGCATACTTCAAAGTCTTGGTAGAAACTGTGAAATATAACTCACAATCTTAGATGTTTTGATCACCTTGATAACAAGGTAATAAGGGTGTGTCCACAGGAACTGGCCAGGGATACTGGGAGTGAGCAGCTGCTGCTGGCTTGCCCATCACTGGGGGTAAAGGCGGCCTGGGCACAACATTTAAGTGACATCTAGTGAGACTGGTAGGTGTTACTCCAGAGAAAATGTGGCTTGAAAGTCTGTGCAGCCATAGTGTACCAAAATCAATGAGCTAATGTCTTTGTTGAGGTAGGAGGACAGCAGTTCCACAATTGCTGTCTTCCTTAGAAGACAGCACTGTGGAACTTACGGAGGTATTGATAAGGTGGGGTTGCTCTGCATAGGCTGATGTTAGCTTGTCCCACAGGACCAGCAGGCTGGTTTGCTCCCTACCACCTATCACCACTGGGGAATGGATGGGATGATAGGGCTTCATAAGCAAGAATGAATGGCCTATAGGACACTTGCCTAGCTCAGGAATGTCTATCCCTCGTCCCTGCAGAACAGATGGACCAGTTGGATGTCAGCACTGCAGCCATCTGGTGAGGTCTTTTGGTAAGATAAATAAAACAGGGTGTGTCTGATCTCTTCTACAAATGACTACGCCTGATACTGTCCTTAAAACTTCATCTATAATGTACTTACAGGCTGAGAAAATTTTGCTTTATTTTACTATTTGATTTGTGTAAAAGCATGTCCTTTTAAGGTACATTTTAATGACTGTTTACTGTGATTTAAAACACCAGCTGCTGTCTATCACTACATCTGTATCTTACATTTTCTTTGCTGTGTTAAGTATGGCATAATTTAGTAGAATTCTGCTTTCAGACAGATTCTCACTACAAATTACAGTGGAACATTTTTGCTGCTTACATGATATTGTACTTCCTTAGCCATACGAATATATTTTTTAGACAGTTATTCAGAGAAATTATGTACAGTGCTTCAGTGTAATTTATACCAGCCTTGCAGTCACTGGAATCCTAAGACAGCTAGCAATTCTTCTAAGTTAGAAATGTTGAGAACAGATTATTAAAAATAAGAGGGCCCAAGGCTGGCCATTGTGGTAAACCTTATTTAGTTAGATTCTATTTTAAATGTTGAGCTAACGTTTGTATACAATGCTCCTTGCTGCAGAGGTATTCTCAGAAGTGATTACAATACAGAATTTCCATCTACATAAAAAGCATGCTGATGGATTAAACTTAAGTCCACCAAACTGCCTGGGGGGTGCCTGTGTATGTCTGTTTAAGTGCAGTTGTGTGTGTGTGTGTGTGTGTGTGTGTGTGTGTGTGTGTGTGTGTGTGTGTGTGTGTGTGTGTGTGTGTGTGTGTGTGCACACGCACGCATGTTTGTGCATGTGTGAATGTATATATATCTCCTTTCAAAGACTAGCTTGCATAGTACTGTTATCTGCCAGAAGGTGATCCTGCTATCCCACTACAGTAGGGAAAATAAAGGGGGCAACATAAAAAAAATAATTAATATATTAACTCCTTTACCTCTGATTTCTTATTAAAATTCTTGTTGACTGTCAGCCATGCACAATGTAAAAACATCGAAATGAAGTCTACCATTTATGATTAAATTAAAGGAGGGACCGTTTTAAGCAGTCAAAATAGCACTGATGCCATAAACAGAAAGGTAACACTGTAGACATTTAATAGAATATAATAAATATTTCATTTGCATCTCTGTTCCACTAATTGCTGTCCATGCAGCCTTTAACAATGTGAAACAGACATATTTTCTGTTAGTAGAGGTACACCTGCATACACACATATACACTGCTTCATGAAGCCCTATCACTACAACACTGTAGTATTACCAAACCACATCCACCACTGTGCAAAAACTACCCTCTCTGACATACCGGAAGTCCTCCACCAACCGAGAACATGAATTAAATAGCAGTCTTCTCAATGCCGTGGTCATAAGCTGGACTAAAAACTGGACTAAAAGCTAGAGTGGGCATATCATACTTTCATCAATGTGTCCATTCACACAACAAAGGCTTCATGATACGTATGTCTGCCAGTAGGTATTCCATAAGCAGTCTAACCTTTCAGTCTACGTACGTGACAATGAGCCTTGTTCAAGTCACAGTAAATACTTAACACTTTTAAAACTTAAAGATTTAGAGCCATTAAATAATTGTAAAAAAGAATATCTATTATTTTACTACTGCTCACTTGGTTAAATCAAATTCACAATAACCCTGACCTTGTTATTTACCATCTTAAAGAGTACAGAGTCATGAAAGATGCCGGTTCAGATTTAGTGGTGTTTATATATTCCATCATTCTCATTCACCAAAGATCACACTTTATGATAGGAAATATTCAACAACTGTCAAATTCACATTCTGTGGTATCGGATCCATAGTATAAATAGAGCACTTTAAGCAGAAGAATATGCCTAGAGGAATCAGTAGGGTGTTTCTGGAAATAATACACAAAATAAAGCGCATGCTAATGAGGTAATATATCAAAAATGCCACTGGTTTATGCTAAACGATAACTACACTAATAGAATGTGACAAACCGTTTTCTTTTTAGCAATCATTATAAAACATTATAAAATGCATTTTAATAAAGAAAATACTGGGTTTCTAAAAACAGTGACAAATCTCTATTGATTCAAAGGTAGTGAAATCAACAAACTAATTACTTAATGTGTCATGAGGTTTTCTGAGGCTATGTATACAGATGTAAAGCAATTATTTGATGAAGTCGTTATGACTTTAGGCCCCCGTAAGAGTAAGGATGCTTTGATGACACCATTATTGTACATCTGATGTGTCGATTCCAGTCCAAAGCAATTACTCTGTCAAAGCATTCTGGGCCAAGAATTTTTATTCATTTAGAAACTAAATTAAAAAAATTACGCACAATAAAATGGTGGTGATAGTGGAGTGAGTGAAACCACCCGTAGTTGCATCTGTGTATTTATATTCCTCTGAGTAAAAAAATATCCTTGGCCTAATTGCTGCATTAGCTGCAGGCCATTATCACAGGTGAATATGTTATTATATTTTACCCTGCATCTGCCTGTCTGTTGAAACACATTCAATATCACTGCCAATATATTAAATCTGACAGCTAGTCTGTGCTAAAGTATCTATTTTGAGAAAGTGATATTGTTGGATTGATTAGTATATTATCTAAAGGTCAGTTTTAGAGGGAAATATACTGTATACCTGTATCAATGTGATCAGTTTACCTATAAATCTGCATACAAGCACATACTTAATATGCTGGCTATACAGCACAACTATATTAACATCTCTTTGTATTTTACAATGTTTTATCCTTAGTAACTATACTCATGCGCAAAAAAGTATGGCTTGGCATGGTAAATGATTTAGTTCCTCTGACTGGAAAAGGTGTAGGTTACTTTTTTTCACAAAACTTTATTAAATACGATGCTTAAGTTTAATGTTGACATTTTCTTCACTGACAGTGAGAACTTTTTCTTTATCTAAAGCAATGACATTTGTTACATTTTGGGTAAATGTCCAGTCATTAAACATTAAAAACTGGTAAACAAGATAAAATATATGTTATTTCTATAACATGCTCAATGAGAAAGTGATCTTTCCATAAAGGACATGTAGGTCTTAAGTTACATCTTTATGTAGAAGTGGAATTTAATCAGAGAGATGCTGAAAATGTTTTTCAGAAAATGAAAGTATTTGAATGATGTTGACTGGTATTTATGTCACTGGGTGAATTTGACCAGGGTATCTGGGAACTTCCCCTGCACATTAGGAGAGTGCTTGTTCCATTCCTAGCACAGGAGCAGCTGAGAGAACAGCACTCAAGGAGATCCAAGATGGCGGATAGCACAAAGGCAAATGTGAGTGCAGTGTTTGAAGCTCTACAAAATTCTGAAGATCTGTTTCAGAATAATTTGTTCGTTTCGTTGGAAGCAAAGGTTCAAAACAAAATGATTGTGTTATTACAACCCTCCAGTTGGGAGGGTTGTGGGATGATATTTTGGGTTAACTGTTTTTGCAGAGTGAGCTGGAGAGTGGAAAAGATGTTTCATGGGGTAGAATTATGGACACAATTCAATCAGACAAATCGTAAGTTATTTTTAAATAATACTACCACACAAAGAAATCATGTGCATAGACTATTAAAGAAACTGCAAGGAAAGGGGTGAGAGATGAGCAAAGGAAAGGAAAGAAAAATAAAATGGACAAGTATGACATTTGGGTGAATTTAATGGTCCTGTTGGGAGTGAAGGCTCAGGATTTAAGACCTTTCACTCCTATTCATAAAGAGACAATCTGTGGCATTATTTTTCAGACTGGTTCTGTCCTGGAAAGTTTATTGGGGGAATATAAGAAGAAAAAGAACTATATTCCATGGAATTCTTATGTGGTTAAAGCATTTCATAGAGAAACAAAAAAGAAAATGTTTGATTTCAAACCGAAGTTGAAAAAGAGGCTTCAAAAATCATTTAAGCAACATTTGTATAGAAGTTATGGATATTAGTAAAGTCTATGATAACAGAGGATTATGGACTTGGGGATGGGACTGTCATATTGTACTGAAAATGGAGAAAGGAAAACATTTTCATATCCCCTAGTATGATAAACATATATCTGACTGAGGTGTCGTAAAATACTGGGGACAACCAAATACATGTTTTATCAGTAGAAAATATGATGATATGATAAATGACTGTGATAAGAAGAAATATTATATTCGTAGGGAAACAGTTCATGATGCAAAACAAATGTGAATTGAAGCATTACAAATGTAACCAAATCTGACATTTATGGATAGATTATTATCTAGAGAAAAAGGATGAAAAAAAATAAAAGTGAAGATAATATCGAAGAAGGTTCTGAAATAAGTGATGAGGAAGATATAAATTGGAAAACAGCGCCAGGTAAAAAGAATTCTATGGGCAAGAGTACAGAAAAATAAACTTTAAAGGGATAAGTGTAAAAGATGAAAAAAAGAAATGGATAACGCAAATGAGATTAGTTCTTCAAATTTACACAGTTTCTGGTAAGCTACAACATAGGCATAATAATCAATTTCAGAGTGCTTTTAGTAAATGTACATAGCATCAAAAATAAGAAGAACAGGCATCCTAATTTGGTGTATTAAGTGTGATGTTGACAATACTGGAAGATGCAAGATTTCTGATGCAAAAAGAGAGATTACAAAGAAAGTTTGGGGAGGAGCTATAATACGGAACCAATGAAAGGAACTATTTTCAGACATAGTTGTACTCTGTAGAAAGTTAGTGAAAATACTGAACGTAATATTGGCAATAGACAGGAAGATTAACTATTGTAGATTTCAGTGGCATAATCAGGTATATAAAATTATAGCACTGTATGCCTAAGTTACAAGTAAAGAAAGGGAAAATTTATTTCATAAAATTTTAGATTATGTAGTAATTAATATCATCGTGATATTTACGAGAAATTGTAATTGTGATGAGAGGGGAGAAAGAAGAAAGGAAATGATGTTAAGAACATTTTTTGAAGTAATAAAATGTGACAATATAAAGATCTGGAATAATAATTTGTGGAAACATAGTCAAGCTAAGTATAAGATGGAAATAGATTATTTTATTACATCACAAGATCTAAATATAGCTAAGGGAGAAACCTCTCTAACAGGTTTCTCAGATCACTCAGCCATATGGATAGAAATGCAAGGAAATAAGAAGTATATCAGATTGGGAAAATAAATAAAAATAATTAATATGAAATTATGGGCTGAAATGGAAAAAAATAAGTTTGTGTTTATGGAAAGATCACATTTCCACTAGAGTATGTTATAAAAACTGGTGTGAGTTGCTGCTAGCATTGAAAGAAAAATATGACTTTTTTTTTAGAATGGCAGTGAGATGTAAGGAAGGCAGAAAAATAAATTATAAAACAATGTGTATGGATGTTCTAAAGGATTTGGAAAGGACCAATGTAGAATTTATGAAAAGAACCAAGAGAAAATTAAAGAATTATTTAAACAAAGGTATTATTTACAAGGTAAAAAAGAAGAGGTATGAGCTTATTCGAGTTGCATAGCTGCCTCACAGCAAGAGGTTCTCCGGTTCGATCCTCGGCTGGGGTGCCTTCTGTGCGGAGTCTGCATGTCCTCCCTGTGGTCATGTGGGTTTCCTCTGGGTGCTTGCTTTGAGAAAGATTGTTATTTTTCTACTGTAGATGTTATAGATTTGTTTACTTCCATACCCCATGCAATAGGTCTGCAGTTTTTTAGTGATGTTTTAATTAGACGTAGTAATCTAGGGGGAAAAATGATAAATTTTATTATTGATTTGATGGAAATTATTTTAAAAAATAATTTTTTTACATTTGAAGGTAAATATTATAAACAGATACAAGGGGTGGTGATGGGTAACAGTTGCGCCCCTATTTTTGCCAATTTAATGCTGCATGAATGGGAAAAACAATTTATTTTTACATCCCCATTTAATGGAGAATGGGTTAAATATTTTAGATTTTTAGATTTATTTATTTTATGGAAAGATGAAAAATCTTTTGACGCCTTTTTAACTTATATTAATAATATATGCTCTTATTTTAAGTTTACAGGGAATGGTAATCAGGATGGAATAAACTATTTAGATGTGAATATAGCAAAGGATTATGTTAACAATAGTTTTTTTTCTAGTATTTTTAGAAAATCTACCTTCTCCAATGATTATTTGGAATATTCTAGCAACCACCCTCCACATGTGAAAAGAAATATTGTTAAGGGTCAGATGGTGAGGGTGGTTAGAATGTGTTCAAGGATAGATTTAGTGGAAAAAGAAATTAATAAAGTAACTAACATGTTCCTGGAGAGGGGGTACCCTCTAGTTTTTGTAAATAACATTCGGGATGAAGTTTTGTCATTATGGAATGTTAAAATATATGGCATTATTAGGTGCAGGGATCGAGGAAGAAAATATGAGACCTAAGGGAATTCAAGATTTTTCCCAATCCATGTTCATTACTTATGGGGAAACGGCTAAGGAAGTTAAGAAGATTATATCAAAAAACTGGTCCATGTTTAAATGTAACCAGGATATTTACAAATATATAGGTTCTGAACCGATGTTTACTTACAAAGTAGATAAAAATTTAAAGTTTATGTTAGATAATAAGACAACACATTTGGCTGGCACTAAGCTAGGGACACATAAATGTGGATGCGGTGAACAATGTTCGTATATTAATGAAAAGGCACAGTTTTTACTGGCACCCTATGACATACCCATTAAATTAATGTATGGTTCCTGCACATCTAAGGGATTAGTATATTTGGCCACGTGTAAAGGTTGCACATGTTTCTACGTAGGAAAAACAGAGAGAAAATTAAACCGTAGAATCTATGAGCACTGTTATTGTATTTTAAAAAAGGAAGAAAAAAATGTTCTAAGCAAGCATATTATAACTAACCCCACACATAGTTTTACTTTTGGGATCCTAGAGATAGTTAAGATGGATCCAAGAGGGGGAGATTGGAAAAATAAATTACTTCAGGCAGAATCTAAATGGCAATTTAAATTAAATGCAACACTTTTTCCAGGTTTGAATGAGGCTGTAAGTATCAAACCGGAACTCAAGCATAGGGCCAGTGTTCTTTGAATATATTTTTATATTTTTTAAAAACATATTTTTACATAAAGGAACAAGGAATACTGTTTAATTTGAATATGTATAAAATAATACATTCCTTTTCATGAATTTTAAACACATATAAGGTATTTGGATCGATCTAATTAATATTTATAAGATGTGTTGTCACATGTTTTTAGTATTTCCTATAAAAAGCAAGGATTTTAAATAAAATTTGTAGATCTGTTGAAGTCTGTATGACGAAAGCGCTTATCTATGTGGATTAAATAAAACTTCTTTTCTTATTCTCTGTGGACTAGTTATTGGCGTTTCAGCAGTGCATTTGGTTCCCAGAAAAATAAATTATAAAACAATGTGTATGGATGTTCTAAAGGATTTGGAAAGGACCAATGTAGAATTTATGAAAAGAACCAAGAGAAAATTAAAGAATTATTTAAACAAAGGTATTATTTACAAGGTAAAAAAGAAGAGGTATGAGCTTATTTGAGTTGCACAGCTGCCTCACAGCAAGAGGTTCTCCGGTTCGATCCTCGGCTGGGGTGCCTTCTGTGTGGAGTCTGCATGTCCTCCCTGTGGTCATGTGGGTTTCCTCCGGGTGCTCCGGTTTCCTCCCACATCCCAAAGACATGCTGTAGGTGGATTGGACACTCTAAATTGGCCCTAGGTGCGAGTGTGTGCTAGTATGTGCCTTCTGTGGAAGGTTGGGTGCCGGGCTGGCAACTCGACACTGTAAAACTCCACTGCTAATCATAGGCAGACAGGCGATCAGCTGTGGCAACCCCTAACTGGGAAAAGCCAAAAGAAGAAGAAGAAGCAGAAAAAAATACTAGTATAATGAATGAATTAGAATGTTTCTGAAGAAGTACACTAACTTAATGGCAGTTTTTTACAGTCCCTGTCTGGTAAAAGATGGCATTTCCTCCTCTCAGTCACTGCTAGCCACCTCAGACACTCCTGCTGATAAGAAATTGGGTCTATATTACGAAATCAAAAAGTGATGTAATCGAACAGCATTTACATCGAAAATGCCATTTATCAAAGTTGCTCTTGTGGGGGAGGGGGCTGCACCTCCCCCGCTAATTGAATATACCAACTCGGAGATCGCAATACAGTGAGGAAAGGACACATTTTCTGATCTTCACTGTACCACAATCTCACTATAAGCACCTCGATGAATAGTAGTTTGATGTAAAGTGCTGTTCAATTAAATCACTTTTCAATACCGTGATATAGACCCAAGAAATTAATATGCACAGAAAGTGTGACAGACATCAGGGTATCCACTTCTCAGGACTCCACAGCATGAAAACAAAAGACCTAAAGCTGTACCTCTTCAATTAGTTTTCCATGGTTTCTTATTTCTTTAGCCTCACCACCCATCCATCCCATCATTCAGTAATTACCACTCCAGAAAATCATGGTTATTCGACAAAACTAGGAAAATGTCCATTTTCACCATGTGCTTCAGTCAGGATATAATACATGCTTTATGCCCACTCTAAGATTTTTGGAATATGTGTAACATGACAAACCACAAGAAGTCCAATTTATGAATGTTCTGTTCCACAGAATCTGTAGTCCACTGCTGACAGAGCTATGGTAATCATATGTAGAAGGGCATGAAGAAGTGATTCCCAAAGGCACAGCCCTTGTGTACAGTGTTTAGTACATTACTAGCCCTCGTGCACAAAATGGAGCAACTCTGCAATACTACACTTAGCAGTATGACATCCCCATCATGTGAAGGAAGTCTTATCTACCAATATACCCAGCTCAAATGCAATCACATTCCTCCCCACCTCAAACATGAACCAACATGTTTAGCACCCAAATAAAACCATCATTCTCAGACTTCATATTTAACTACTACCTAACAGACAACGATCTTCGGATTTTTGTTGCTGCAATGTAAATGCACTAAAGCACATGTGCATAGACATGCACGCTGTAGCTAGGAAAGGAAAAGAATAACATTTAGACGCTGTTAACAGAACAAAATATTACCAGTATGGTGGCTATTCTGTGTAAAAGCATGAACAAAACTGGACCTGAGGCCAGCTCATATGTTCAACATCAAAGGCAGCAGAATTTGGCAAATAAGGATGTAAAAACCCACAAGCTGTCCTAGGAGGCTTTGCAAATAAAATGTGGATGCAAAAGAACTAAAAATGATTTTGTACAAAAACTGTGAATAAAAATAAAAAAGATTTTAAGAATATTTTATACCGGGAAACCACTAAATAACTTTAAACATAAAACAAAACAATTTTCAGAAAACACAGTGTACAAATTGTTTAACAGATATTGTAATTACTACCTTGAATCAAAGAGGCTTATCAGTGGTTGAGTATTACAAACATCGATACAGAGAATGCCTCACACACTTACACACACACACACACACACACACACACACACACACACACACACACACACACACACACACACACACACAAACACCTATACAATCAGTCTGAATCTGATGTGTTAAAGTCATACTATGCATCCAAATTGAATATTTTTTTCTTACACTGGCATTTTTCACGAGTCCCTTTTAGCCAATTAGAAATAAACTATGTACTTCCTTTTCTAAACACAAGTGGATATTTAAGCAATAACCTATAACTGGGTGTGGGTAATGCTGGATTTACCCATGGTTGGTGTGGTTTGGTCACGAGGGCGAAGCCCGAGTGGCCAAACAAAGACAACCATGGGTAAATCCATCATTGCCCACACCCAGAACTTGGTTACTGCTATTATACAATGACATTATTTAAGAAAAAAAATACTTGCATTTCTTAAATAATGGCATTGTATAATGCCTCCGTGCTGCCCTTCCGCAGCTGTCCGGTATTATGCAGCAGTTCTGATGTACTGCGCATGAGTATGCTTACGCAGTTCATCAGAGCTGTGTGTGGAAGCAACGGAGAAAGGAAGATCTCTGTTGCTTTTTAAAAGTGTCTCGCTATGTTAAAAGAGTTTAAAATAGCGAGATAGCTTAAAAAAAAGCAATAGAAATCTTCCTTTCTCCGTTGCTTTTTTTAAAGCTGTCTTGCTATGTTAAACCCTGTTTAACATAGCGAGACAGCTTTAAAAAAAGCAACAGAGAAAGGAAGATCCCCATTGCTTTTTTTTAAGCTATCTCTCTATGTTAAACCCATTTAACATAGCGAGATTACAGCAACGGAGCTCTTCTGTTCTCCGTTGCTGTCTAAAATAAAGGCTTATACTAATGGAAAAAGTCCGGGCGACTGGACCTTTTTCCATTAATATAAGTCCAATTTACAACATGCACACTGACCAATCAGCATGCACATTTTGGAATATTGATGAGGGGGTCATTGTATAATTAAGCAGTGCATATAACATCAATAACTTAACTCATGATGAAAGGCTCCTGCTAGCCTGAAGGCATGAGTAATTGCAAAACCGATGTTGCTGCAATAAAAGGTATTATATCACATTTGTGTTCTATTGCTTTTGTGTTATCACAGAAATGTGTAACATTAACAAATTAGAATATCTGAAGCCAAAGATGAATCATCTTTAAAAAAATAGAATATTTGAAGCCAAAGATAAATCATCTTGTAAGCAACAGGTTCTGTACAATATGTTTAAGTAGGGACTTGAGCCTGAAGGCAGGAAGTGGTTAGGAGTGTATGAGCAGGAGTTAGAACAGGGCATTAGTGGTTAGGTGATGTGGCCCTCAGATTGAGATTTGTTATTAAGATATGATTTGAATTGTACTCAGAATTTAGAGTAGGAAAGCAGCTCCTTTACTAGATAAGATGGAGTGATTCCCAGAATTTTGGTACAAAAACTGAGAAAGTAGGCCTGGTTCAGTGAAGTTTAGTTTGTGGGGGTCTGCAGGGTGGGTGTTGTTTAGGAGGCTGCAAGGAATGCTTTTTTTGTGGAGAGATTTGCTACAAGAGACACAAATGAGTCAGAATGCAGGAGTCTGAAGAGAAATGATCCTAATAGAAGTTCAGTTCGATGTTTTATAGGGAGCCAGCTGGCTTTGAGGATAGCACTGTAATGACGCTCATGGGAAGGAAGTTTGTGATAAAATTACATTTGTTTTGAAATTGTTTTCAGAGTGGCTATATTTTTATTGGGAGATGCAGTTATAATAGGCAGTCCATATCTGAGTTAAACTACAATTCCTTTGTCAGTTCCTTCTTTTACTGGAGTAGCAGGGAAAAGTTTTCCTGGCCCAAAACAGAAGAGTGTTAATTTTGCCCTATTTTTTTTCTCATGGGTTTGTAAGTTGCAGGATAGGTCTAGCCAGATCCAAAGATACTTGAATGAGGTTATTTCTACCAGAGTGTTGCTAATGTCTTTGATGCGAGAATCTTGGACTTTTTCCAGCTTGTGAGGGGTGCCAAACGTCATACTTTTAGTTTTAGTGAAGTTAAGGAGTAGATTTGGTTTTATTAGTCATATGTTTACTTATGCTTTGTTGACCAGGTTAGTCCCACTAGGTTAGTAGTCTTTTTTCAGGGGAAACACAAGGTGTTATTTACACTACTAAGGGAAAATCTGGCCAGATCATTGGGGAACTTCCCCTACTCATTACGAGCAGGGACTCTGTTTGTTGTGGCACTTCCTGCTTCCAATCTGGGTGCACTGGCAGCTCAGAGAAGCAGGAAGCTAATGTTAATGGTATGGAGGATTTACTGATAGTAAATAAGGAGACCGAGGAAAACACTCAAGTGGAAGAGCAACCAGAGGCCATGTTTAATGTGAAGGCAGTAGAGCCTTCACAAATGAGTGAAGTGGATGCAGAAAGGACATGCAAGCTGGTAATGAAGTTACTGGTGCTTAATGAGAAGGGAGAGGTGTGTGTGGAGAATAATGTGAAGGTGATACCTATGTACAACAATAAACAGGACATGCTGGAGGGATAGATTCCTGTCCCAGCGACTCCCCCCACTCTGGAATAGAATCCCAATCCATATTCGACAGAGCTCCTCTCTGACCCTCTTCAAGAGAAATCTTGATGAGTGGATGGGTAATCGTAAGTTCTACCTTGGTATCACTTCAGGAGCCCTGTTGACAGAGGCCCAGGTTACTAATCTAATGGGGAGGCGAAAGCCATCACTCTGTGGCTAGGCTTATAAATGCCCATGGGCAGATAGCCTAGTACTTGCCTATGAACCTATGATCGTATTTTCTCAAGATTCGGAAGCTCTGTTCCAAGAGCTCTTGTTCAGAGGGGAAAGCAAGCTGTAGTCTGGAAATATTATTACAACCCTTCAATCGGAAAGGTTACAAGATGTTTATTTACATGATCTGATTAATCAAAGTGAGCTGGAAAGTCAAAAAGCTGTTTCACAGGGAGGCATTATGGACAGAATACAAGAAGAATAAGTGGAGGAACTGAGTAGACAGGAGAAGAAACTGTATTCAGAGACAGTAAAAGAGGAAGAAAGAAGAGAGAGAAAAAATCTGAATCTAGGAGAAGGAAATATTTAGTAAGATTAAGCAGTAAAAAACAGAAAGAACTGGATAAGTATGACATTTGGGATAATGCAATCGCACCATTGAGTATTTCACCTAATGAGGTAAGAACATTTATTTACATTAACAGAGACACTTTTTGTAACATTATTTTTGAATCAGGACAGTATATGGAGAAGTTCTTGAAACAATATGAATTAAAAAAAAAAAAACTGTAATCCATGGAACCCATATAGTTTACAAACATTTAATAGACAAAAAAGAAAATCTATGTCCAGTTTCAAACTGAAGTAGAGAAAAAAGTATTAAAAGACTATTTAAAAAATGTATGCAAAGAAGTTATGGACATTGTACAAATTTATGATAACAGAGGTTTGTGGACTAGGGGTTGGGAATGTGGTGTTGCATTAAAAATGGAAAATGAAAAAAATACTACATATTCCAAGTATGATAAACATAGATGGAAACAATTGCAGTATGAAATATTGGACACAACATAAATTTTTTTTCTGTAGTAATAGGGATTATTTAATTAACTGTGACAAAAGAAAATGGAGAGTGGGGCATGAGGCAAAAAATGTTACTTCAAATGTTTGAAATGTGAAAAAACAAGGCATTTATGGAGGTATTGTAAGGAAAATACAAAGATAAGGAGAAAGTGGATGAAAAATGAGAATGAACTTGAGAGAACAAGAGGAAGGGATAGAAGGAGATCAAGAAAAAGAACAGAAAGAGCAAAAAATTATGGATAATGAGTTAGGAGAACGTGGTGAAAGAAAAGATAAAGGATAGAAAAAGAAGGACATGAAGAAATGGTAGAAACAAGTGATAAAGAAGAAATGAACTGGAGAGTGATTAAGGGAAAGAAAAAGCTACCAGGAAAAAGAGTAAAAGATAGGAAGCAGAAATTCAAGGCACCGAGTATGAAACAAATAAAAAAGGTAAATGGTAGTAAAAGGAAAAATAAGTAAAATAAATAAATAAATAAAAGGTCAGAACCTAAACAATAAATGTGAACAGCATAAAGAAAATGTAAAATGAGTTGTATTGGAATGGTGTATAACACTTTATATGAATATTAATATATTTGAAAGCTACAAGAACTTTAACAGAATGGGAGAGACAACAAGTTAAAAAAATATGGGGAGATGAGATTTTTTGGAAAATAGGGAGAGAAACATGTTCAGACATAGGAATATTATGTAAAAATTCAACAGGAATCTTGTATTATCCTTTAGTAATATTAGGTAGGGTAATAGTTGTGAGATGGAAAAAGCAGGTGTGATGCCCCAGCATTGGCCCAGTAATCAAAGAGCCTCACTCCTCGCCACTGGCAACAGTGAGGAACGTACACACTGGGAGGATGACAAGTACACACACAGTAAAGTGCAACTTCCCTTAAGAGCATACAGAGATCACAGACAGTCTGGGGCTGTTTTTTCCCCTTTTCTCCAGATCCCCAATAAGACTCCCCACTGGTACAGCTATAGGGTTGAGATCTCAAATGAGTGGACAAACCAAGACCCTCTTTGTCCAACCAGTGCTTCGTGACCCTGCACAAATAGCTGACACACACACACTCTTTGAGATTTGATTTATATATATATATATATATATATATATATATATATATATATATATATATATATATATATACACACACACACACACACACACACACACACTCCTGGGAAAGGCTGGCACAGGTTTATTATCTATGCCCCCTTCTGCCCAGACTATAATGTAGTTCCAACTGCCGCCAGCCACTCTATCAGCTACTTTAAGGTCCTTAACAAAGGGTGTCTAGTCTTACTGTGTAATGTTACTATTAATCCAAATGATAGTTTGACCAAGCTCCAGGCTATTAGGAGTGGCCTGTACAGTGTCAACAAATAGATATGCAAGTACTCTATCTCTAAACAGATCAGCTACAATTGAAATGTTTAAATATATTTAATAATAAATAATAAAAGAACAAGAAAATGCTCAATAAATGATCACAGTAACTTCAGAGTTCAAAATCACAGGAAGTATTTAAAACAACATTGCAGGACAGTCTCAAATAAATAAAGAAAACATCTAAGCTGTACTTCACTATATTACTATCTGAATCTAAAAGAGTTTCTATGCCACAGAAGCTTACTTGCAGCAAAGCAAGAGCAGTGAGTGGATGTTCTTGCTAGGTCAAAGACAAAATACCAAATGCACTGTTTCTGTCTCTCTGACTGTTCTTAAATTAATATCAAATATTACTGCTGGGTTAGCTTGGATGACATCAATTTTTGTCACCTGACTAGTGTTAGGAACTACCAACATTTAATATCTCTCTGCGAAAATACATAGCCTTCAGATGTTTGCAACTGCTAGAGGACATAAAACAAGAAAACACTTAACAAAACAACACAGAGTCCTTTAGTGTAGACATCCTGTCTCCTGTTGACTGAAACTGAAAGATAACTTTTATAGCACAATCATAAAACAATTTAATTTCAACTATTTTCTTGACGTTTTGCAAGTTAACCCTCTATGTTCTAGTTTCCACTGTTAAAAATATATACACTCACGCAGCTACAATAATGTATACACATTTTTGTTTTAATCCAGCAGGGTGCACTGTGGTCACACATCTAGGCTCAGTACTGTACAAACCCTGTTCAACACACACCTCTGTACCAGCAGGTTAACATACACACAACAAACAGTTATAATACATTTGTAAGACAAGCATATTAATCATGTTAATTTTCACAAATATATGATTATTTACAAAATCCCAGGTAGATGGGCTGACAGTATTTCCCTTTGTCATAGCAGGTTTATAGAATTATTGCAGTTTATGCATATGTTACAAAAAAGAAAGAGGGAATGTTTAAAATAATCCCAGATTAAGTGTGAATACAGAATTAATATTAGTGAGGAATTTAAATTGCGATCTAAGGAGGAGGAGAAAAGAAGGAGCTGATGTTAAAATATCAGAATTAATGAAAAGTAGAAAATTATATATATGGGACAATACACAGTGGATTTACAAAAAGAATACTTTAAGAGCAGAGATAGATTATTTTCTTATTTAAGAAAATTTAAAGATTATGCAAGAGGGTATAAAGGTTACAGAATTTTCAGATCATTTGGCAATTTGGATAGAAATATAAGAAAGAGAGGGATATACAAAAGTATTTAAAGGTATTAAAAGATTAAATTAAAATGATATAGATAAGGAAGGTAAAGAAAGAGCTAAGCAGTTATGGGTAGATCATGTAGGTATGAGAGAATTTTACAAAAACAGGACATTTTCGTGGACAAGTTTTAAAGAAAAATATCAGATTTTTTTTTAAAATGGCAAACTTTAAAAAGAAAAGAAGACAAGAAAAAATATAATGAAGTAATTGGTGTGGTGTTTAGAGATTTAGTAAGAAATAAGATATTTTTTGAGAGAAAGAAGATAGGCGAGATGAATCAAGAGAAAATTAAAAGGACGCTTTTAAGCAAAGGTATTTTTTTATAATGAAAAAGGAAGAAGAGGTGGCACCTCATTTGAATAAAACAGAAAAAGAAAATGAAAGAATAATTAGAGAAAAGAAATGAGAGAGTAGAAAATGTTAAAATTTAACAAGAAATACTGAATCTAATAAAAGAATATATAGAAAAGACATTTAAAGATAAGATAGAAATAAAACAAAATTAGAAAGTTAAAACATTAACAAAAAAGAATAATAATGTGTTAGAAAAAGAAGTAAGACTGGAAGAAGTGAATTGTGTTAAAATCAGTAAACATGGAATCAGTTACAGGATCAGATGGGACTGAACATTACATGTATAAAGATATGTTAAACTGCCAGAAGTTGTACTTTATGGAAGTATTAAATGGTTAGAGTTAAGGTGCTGGAGAAAAAGAAATATGTGGTGCATCTATGAAATTCATATGAAAGAGTGGGGAAAAGACCGATAAAGAATTGGAGATTGATGATTTTAAACAATGCATATTATAACTTTTTTATGAAAATCATAGAGAAAAGACCAGAAAATTAAGTATATAAAATAACAGAAAATATGGTATTTGGGAAAAAGGGGAAAGGTAGTCAAGTATTACTAATGATAATGAGAGAAATTGTGGAAGATATAATGAATAGGAAAACTGAATTTAAAATGATGGCAGGTGATTTAAGCAAAGCATTTCACAGGATACAGGATGAAAGTTTATGGTATACATTGAAGGACTCTAATAGAAATGAGACAATAATAAAGGTATTTGTTTCGGTGTATGAAAATAATAAAGTGAAGGTAGTGATGAATGGCTGGATAAGTCAACAAGTGGATACAAGAAGTGATATAAAACAAGGATGTCCAGTGAACAGCATTCTATTTGCAGTAGTTATGGATGCATTTGTTAGTAAGATAAACACATCATTAAGCATAGCAGAATATAGGACTATAAAAGGAATTGAAGTACCAGTTATGTTTTCTTATGTGGATAATATAGTCTTGAAGACAAAAAAGAATGGATGGAGGTAGCTATTAAGCAACTTAATAAATATTTGTGGGCTACAGGTCTGAGTATAAATAGGGACAAAAGTAAATGTCAAGGAGTAATAAGTAAACCATGAAATATTCAGTTTAATAGTGAATGAAAGGAAATAGTATGTATAACATTGGAAACTGGGCTAGTCAGAATGCAACAATGGGATAATATAACAATTAAGGAATATATATTTATTTTAGAGGACATACAAGTTGTCGTATAGAAAGACAAACATATAGAAAACACATACAGAAGACATATAGAAAATGCATAAACACAGTTGCAAGTATAGAAAACTTCTGGAAGAACCTCATGTTGATCAGGAACAAACACAGGAATGGTTAAAGAGAGGTGAATTCAAACCAAGAGATGAAAGGTTGATAACGGTGGCCCACACGCTGGTTTACAAAGTCTACTGAACATGTGGGAGAAACAGACAAATGTAGGTTTTCTAAAACCGAACTGGAAAAAGTCACACACCTTGTTGCTGGTTGTGACATACTAATGGAAGGAGGACTGTATACTGACAGGTATAATAATGTGACAAGACCGCTACCCTGGAGATTGTACAAACATTATGTTATCAAAGTGGCTGAAAAACACTGGAAACATGATTATGATGCCTCAAAGCATCATAGAAAATGATGAAGTCTATATCACATGGGATCATCCATTACAAACAGTTCAAAAGATAGATGCTAGAAAACCTGATATAGTGGTCCAAGAAAAGAAGACAAAATTAGCATTGATCATTGAAATTGCCACACTCAGTGACTACAGTGTCCTGTGCACAGAGAGACACATAGTTATAAAATATTAGGATTTGCAAGCAGAAACGAGAGCAATGTGAAGAAAGATGCACATAGAGTTCCTATAGTAGTAGGAGCAACGGGTCTTACAAAAAAGAGTCTACAATCATACTTAGGTATGCTACCAATACATGCAACTCTGTATGAATAGCAGACCGAATCATTACTGGACATGTTGCGGGTACTGCGAAGAGCACTTTTGGCTGACATCAAAGAGTGAACCAATACTAATTTGATGAACTTTAATCGTATTTTGACTTATGAATGGGGTCCATTCCTGTCATTGTATTAGAAACCCAAAAAATTTGGAGAAATTAAAAAGGGAAAGACAATTGTGGAAGTAACAGACAAATGTTAGTTTTGTAAAACACAACTGGAAACAGTCACACATCTTGTTGCTGGTTGTGATATACTAATGGCAGAAGGACTGTACACTGAAAGGCATAATGTGGCAAGACTGTTGCATTGGGATTCTGCAAACATTATAGTACTGAAGTAGCGGAAAAACACTAGAAACATGAGTCACAAAACATTATAGAAATTGATGAATTTTATGTCACATGGGATCATCCATTACCAACAGTTCAAAAAATAGACGTGAGAAAACCAGATACAGTAGTCCATGAAAAGAAGACAAAAGTAGCATTGATTATTGAAACTGCTATATGTTCAGAGAGACACAAAGTCATAAAATATCAGGATTTGAAGGCAGAAATGAGGGCAATGTGGAAGAAAAATACCCAACAGTTCCAGTATTAATAGGAGCAATGGGTCTTATAAAAAAGAATTTACAATCATACTAAGATATATTACTATTACATGCAATTCCATATGAATTCCAAAAGGAATCATTACTGAGTACATTGTAGGTGCTGCAAAGACCACTTCTTTCTAACATCAAAGACTGAAACAATACTAATTTCTTGAACTTATCATAATCATCTTTGAACTTTAATCATACTTTGACTTAGGAATGGGGTCTATTCCCGTCATGGCATTAGAAACCCAAAAGACATGGAGAAAATAAAGTGCATTAGTCAGTTCTGTTTTAGTGGGTAAAACTGTACATCTAGTGGGTGTGTTTATGGTTCATGTAAAGTATGAAAATAATTTAATGTCTGTTGTGTTTTCATTTATATGGGGATCCAGATTAAACCCACTGAAAAGAGGGGTGCTATATATTAAAGAAAATAAAGGAGAGTTGAGTTTGGTTAACCCAATGGTTTATGCAGCATCTCTGAATTTCCATAATGTGCTGACATGGTTAAAAGAAGAAATACATCTTTAATAAGTATAATAATGAAAAATATAAAAAAAATGTGGAATGTGATGAGTAAATTTAAAAGAGGCAAAGAATGTGTGAATGGGAAAATAAGAGTACACCAAGAAAAATATTTTGTTATGGAAAATAAAGATAGGTGAAACAGAAAACAACAGGAAAGAATGGTACTTAAACGTAATGAATATATACTATTGAGTATATCCATGGGAAAATCTGAACCATGACAAAATAAAAGCAATAAAAACAAGATTAGAGTAATGCAAAAAAATGTAGAATTTAGATATGTTCTATGGAGATTATCAATAAAGAATTTGCCAGTAAAAGTGAATATACCATTTAAGAAATAGAAGAAAGAATATGCAATTATTGTGGTGAAGCTGAAACAACAGAACATGTTTTTCTAAGATGTAGAAGGGTGAAGAAATTAGGGGGGGAATTGTGTAAAAATAATGTTGTGGAAGCTATTAAGAGAATGAAGTATATAAAATGGATATGTTAGACTATAGTTATTATGGAAATAATGGAGAACAAGATGCAAAGAAAATAGATAAAGATATTTTATATTATATGGACTACATGGAATGAAAGACTGAGATAAAATTTAGTGGAAAATGTATATTGTCAGAATTATTGAACAAATTATGATTCTGATTGTCAAAAAATGGCTGGGGAAGGCAATGAATGAAAATAAAGAAAATGGAATGTATGTACAAATTCAGGGAAATGATGGGAAATAAGTGAAAAAGGATATAAATAATGCATAATTAATATGGTATTAAATAAAGGGCCCCTACTCTTTTAGATAGGTCTTGTGGGACCTTTTACGTCCACCTGGGCTACCACCAACTCAAGCAGGTATAATGTCTAATCCAAAGTATGACGGGAGTGCAAGTCTGTTATAAGTTGGGATTGACCTGCAGATGAGAGGGGATGATCTAAATATAACCATATTGTCTACATAAAGAGCCAGCTGTATACATGGATGCTCATATGGTAGGCTATTAATAAATTGAGAAACACAGAAGTAGGGGGTAAGTACAAGTCCTGAGATACACCATTCAGAAAAGTGGCTGATTCACATTGTGACAATAGGAGGTACTGCCTGCTATGCCTGGACAAGTCGGGCAGTGGAATTGTAACATATGTCAGCACAGCTAGTTGGAATTTAGTAAAGAATTATATGTTATTTGAATATCAAGCTGATTTGTACAGATGCTTATGTTGAAAATATATTTGCAAAGTTGCTTCTGTTAAAAATGTATCAAAAGTGTGCCTGCTGGAAAGAAAAGAAATGTACATGCATTACTGTAGCATTTTAAATGTAGATTTCCAGGAAAATATGGTGAGATTAGTTATGGAGTCCAAAAAATAGAGGTAATACTCCAGGACAATCGAAGCCAACCAGAAACTAAATACAAGAGGTAAAGTAAATATCCTTTATTGCTTAGAACAGTGAGCGCTTTCGCGTTACCCAGAACGCTTCTTCAGACTTCAATAAAAACAACAGTACTGGCTCTAATTTTATACTTGAGAACAGCCAATCCTACACATCTTATTCAAAGTACCCAATAGAATTTGCTAAAACAATCACATGAATAACATTCATTGAATAGGTCATATGTATTACAGTCTACTTATATTCCTCACAAATCCAATAAAAATATAAAATCAAAAATATATATATGTATATATCAATATTTATAAAAATATATTAATATATATAAAAACTTTGTTATATATTCTCAAATATATTCATAGACTGTATAAACAATATAACTTATACCATACATATTCTAAAATGCATTAAAAACATCCATATAAAAACATACCATATGAATAACATGTAAAAAAACACATCCATATGAAAAGAAAAGTGCATATGTGCATATCGGTATATGTGTGTTAAAGAAGGGAAAGGGGGGGGATTGGACTTTATTCTTGTATTTTGAGGTGATACCTTACCCTGTTGGTGTTTGTTTTATCAAGCAAAGATTATTTATGGAGTCTTTTTCTGTAACTGTGTGAATCTTTCCAGCTGTGTTATTTTTAATATTTCCTGTGACTGAAACACTGGTGTTTATTGTAAATAGATATTTTGTATTTTCATCTTATTTGCTTATTTATTACTAAACTTATTTAAACTTTTCATTGTGGCTGGTCCTTTTATAAACTATTTAAGCTTTAAGAGTATGTGCATATATTTATTTGGTGATAACTGTGGCCACTCCTGAAAGCCTGGCTGTTTGATCAACATTACAATTTATACTAATAATAAGTTCACTCAGTATAATTGGATACCCTTTTAAGAGCATTATAATGACCGACCTTATAGTCTGGGCAAAGCTGGTAGAGTGGATAATTTGTGTCAGTCTTTCCAGGTGTGTGTGTGTATGTGTGTGTATATGTGTGTGTGTGTGTGAAAATTAAATCTCAAATAGTGTGTCAGCTACTTGGAGCAGGGCCACAAAGCACTGGTTTCACAGAGAGGGTGCTAGAGAACTTAGCTTGGATATTTGGTTGAGGACCTAACTCTGCAGCTGTGCCGGTGAGGAACCTTATTGAGGGCCTGCAGAGAGAGATAGTGAAACCCAGACCCTGGGCTAAGTGTGTTCCCTGTGTGCTCTTAAAGGAAAATGTGCTTGATGCAGAGAGGTCTGCATCTGGAAATACAGAGTGTATCCATTGTATTCCAAGTGAACGTCCCTCTCCAGTGTCAGTGGTGAGGATTCAGGCTCCTTGATTACTGGCCCAGAGTGGGGACATCGCACAGATATGTGCGAGTCTATTTTGACCTTAAGGAGTCTGTTGGCAAGGAAGTCTTTACACCAGGCAGAAACATCTGTGCTAATGTCCACTTCTTGTTATTAGTGAAGAAGACGGGTGTAGTCAATGAGGTCAAAGTCCTTAGTGAGGTCTCTGTACAACTAATAGAGGCAGCTTCTAAATGATTAATCTTATACATGGGTCCCCTCAAATTAGCTATGGTAAAATCTTAGTTATTCACATTAGTGGTAATACATAACTATCACCTATAGGATGGGTAAGGGCAATCTAATTCAAGCTCTGGAACAGAAACTGGCTAGGCTTAAAATGGCTCACAAGCCACTTACATATGAGATGATACTGTAACAGTGTAGAACAAATAAGGTCAAAGCCAGTAGTTCTCTTAATGGGTCACTGATTTATACAACAGAATCCCTAAGGAAATGAAGAGCCCTAAGAAACATACACATTCATGATGTTGATATTTTTGGAACATTACATGGAAGAGGCTAAATTCCAATATCAGTAGAGAGAGGGTCAAGTTATGTATGCACAAACATCTTTTTAGAGTATACTGTTACTTTTCACTTCATACCATTATATAAAACAAGTATCATCTTCTAACAAAGGTACATGCTGTCAGAGATATCCAGGTGAATATGTCATTATTTAAAAAAGATCAACTAACTGTGTGACTTACAGAAGTTAGTAAAAGTAAAAAAACAAAAAATGAAGAAAACAGTGGGGGATGTCTGTGAGGATGGATCACAGTGTACTGAGAAAGAAGGTCAAGGAAGCTATGCAAATGGCCTAGGGATGAGGAAGAAAGGGATATGGACAGCATAATGAAAAAGACAAAACCAGAAGCTTGTTAGCCTCCACTATTATCACATGCATATACATTGATGAAGTATTAAAAAATATATACACATGCAAGACCAGTAAGCCTAAAGACAGAGCTTACAAGATATGGCAAGTCACAATGTGGAGGCAGATAAGGCAGTGTTTAAATACTTGGTAGCACATCCACCCAAAAAATAACTCCAAGCAGTTAGAGGTATCCCTTCCCCCTGAGGCATTCCTGTCTTCATCAAGGACCAGCACTTCTCAACAATTTCTTAGCTAGCCTAACTGAAACGGGCATCTTGAAAAAGTGCAAGAACTATCTCATGCTGTCTAATGATAATCTTTTACTCAACATAAGACAGTGTGTGTGAGAGATCTACATATACAATATCTATAGAAGAACTGATTCAAAGCCCTGTCACTATACCTTGTGTCCTAGAGACTTCTAAGAGATGACTAGTGTCTGCCAAAAAGGCATCCTCCAACCCAATACTAATAGACTTAGTGCACATCAGCAAGTCAAATGACATCAGAAATACTCAATCTAGGGATCTAACCCTCTTCTGCAACATCAATAGAATGGCTTATAGGATATGTATATGTCATAAAGGATATTGCTGAGCTATAACAGACTCCCCATCCACATAAAACAAAGCTCATCCCTGTCCGTTATTCAAATCCAGCTTGGATCTATGGAAAGGAAATATAACATTTACCCCAGGACTGCCCCCTATACTACTAATGGACAGAGGCAAATCCTAA
This sequence comes from Protopterus annectens, assembly GCF_019279795.1. Classification (NCBI taxonomy): domain Eukaryota; kingdom Metazoa; phylum Chordata; order Ceratodontiformes; family Protopteridae; genus Protopterus; species Protopterus annectens. The sequence goes on along the minus strand of NC_056749.1, from coordinate 143,750,163 downwards.
ATGATTTTATCCGATGTATGGCTCACCCTCAAGTTATCTATGGTATGATCCCAGTTACTCTCATTAGGGTAATATATAAATATAGGCCATGGGATGGGTAAAGCCAGTATTTAACCACACTGGATGGGTTAACTTCAGAATAAAAAAGGGAAATTGGCTAGGCTTAAAATAGCCCATCAGGGTAGCTAGCCCAGTACATACTTATGAACCTATATAGCTCAAGAAGGCTAATATGTGAAAAGTAATGAAAACAATTAAAAAGAACAAAAACAAAATGCCAAAAAAGAAAGTTTTTCTTTTTTTGTTTTGATTAGTTTTTTTTTAATTTATGAAAATAAATGGCAAGAACTGGGAACAACATAAGTATATAAGGGAGGAAGTCAGTTCACAGAAAACTCTGAACTTCTCTGTCTTTACAAACGAACAGAAGGGGTAAGGAACCAATACTGGAGGGTGATATGATACGATGGAGAAAGCAGGGGGCAAATCTCAAACTAGACAGGGAAGAAGTAGAGAGAATTGGCCACTTTAACAGAGAATATGTTTCAGGCTCCTGATGTTTTGTTATTCAGGATTTTTAGGAATCTGGTCAGTATACTGGTGGAGGAAGCCCTGATGAGCAAGCCTCTGACTGGTGTCAAGGCTCCTGAGGACTATTGTTATATTTCACTTCTTGCTTTTTCCTTTCATAAATTAAAAAAAAAATTTTTTTCCATTCTTGGCAACTAAAAAAAATCTTAAGATGAAAACTTTTCACTTTCTTGAGGGCAATCAACAGAGATTTTGTTACAAGAAGGACTGTCAGTTGAAACAGACTGAGTTTATGGTTAGGATGCAAGTGTGCCAGAACATGTGATTTATCCTGCTTCAATAAGGCCCCAGACACTTTGTCACACTGGTAGAGTGAGAAGCATACTAAACCAGCGAGTACTGTCTACAGTCCTGTCCCGTGTGTTTGTTTATAACATACCTGAAAGAAAAGAAAACAGAATCAGTTTCTTTGTAGAAGATAAAAAGATTAATGTAGAATCACTACACTGTTAAAAAAAGTCTTAAACTACCTACATAGAAGAGAAATGGCAATGCAGTGGGAACAAAATTGGGGTACTGTACTTGATTTACAACAACGCTTCAATGAAATATCACTCTGGGGTGTAGAATAAACCTACTTATTTACTAACTAACTAAGTAAACTGGTCCAAAGACTCCCTTCAGCCATGATCTGGGCCAAATAAGCAGAGACAAAATCAAAACAGTGGCATTCATTTGTACAGCAATGCTTTGTAATGTGGCGGTAGAGACATACTTGCTTACTATGTGACCTTGAGCAAGTCACTTAACCAGACAGTGCTTAGCGGCAACTGGGAATTTGGGATAGGCTTTTCATTGGTCCCCTGGACTGCAAGCCTAATAACTGCCTTTGAAACTAAGAACCTATAAAACTGCCATATCAGGGATGACATGTATTTATCTTGCATTTTACACAGTTAATATATGTAAACAGAGAAATCATTGACATGGGAGAGGGTTCAGATGGAAACAGTATACGTCTTCAGAGTTAGTGCCAAGAAGCTGTCATAAGCAGCTTACATGTTACATATTAATCTTTTTACTTCTGTTAACTTTAGCTCGCACAGCAGTTTTATGTTTATAAATTCTGAAAGATAAAAAAAAATCACAAAAAAGGACTGGTTCTCACTCTTTCTCCAAGAAGTGGCAGCTGAAAGCACTTGTCCTTACAAAAATAAGGCTGACATTAGACTGGTCCCCCCTGCCCCATGCCTTCTTCCACTAAAGATATGGAGAGGCTGCTGAGGCTGCAATAAACGTGTTTATGTCCACTCCAATTGCCGTCATTTCATAAAGCTGCTCTGATTCTTTCAAAGAGAGAGTCGTGGGAGACAAGCACCAGCTCGCGCTTCAAGGCATTTTTTGACATCAGCTTTCACTTTGCTCTTCAAATGGAAGCAGGAGATTTGACACAGCACACAGTCTGTCATGAAAGAAACCTCATCCACCTCTCACAACAGAGCCTGACAGGAGTCAATAGTTATTCCATCATCATGCTGCCATCAAAAATTGCCAGTTGAAGGTCTGTGGGAATATTTTTCTGGCTCTTTCTTAAGATATTTTATTAAAGAGGGGTGTAAATGTATTTGGCTCAGCAAGGCTGTCTTCCCACTTCACCTGGTTCAGTTTCAGCACATAGAATTTTAAATAACAAGGAAATGCACTCTCCCAAGTGCAGTTGCTTTTGCGCTTACAAATAATATGAAAGATAGCTACTCTCAAAGGCAGAGAGAGAGAGACAGAGTGGAAAGATGCCTTCTGAACACATCAAGTTACTGCTCAATGAATAAGAGTTTGTGGAATTATTTAGAGTTCAAAGTACCTGTCCTCAGGACTGACATTAAGTGGGAAGAAAGCTTTTATTTCACTCCCTGCATATTTATCTGGAGCATAAAGTATCAGAAAATGAAGTGAGACATTCCTGCTACAAGTCATTAGAACTATTTCACATGAATAAAATAAAGCACCTCATTAATATAATATTTCTGTTGTTTTGAAGGAGCAGGAAGAAAACATTACTGGTTAACACAGCCTATTTCAAGCAAACATATAGAAAAGCTGAGATGAATATTAAACTGCAGTGATAAAACTGTGCACTGCTGAAATAAATAAAACATTACACCAAAGATAGAAGTGCTTAAGTTTTGTAAAAATGAGGGGAGAGAGGAAAAAAAAAGCATTACTAAGATGTGACTGAATGACTTTCCCTAGATGACAATCTCCGAAGAGTTCTCCAGATGACAGAGTTATGCCTTCTACCTTTCCGCATTTATTTAATACATACAAGGGTTTGAGATGGCCATAGGTTCTCATCTAACCATTTACATCATAGTGGGTTTTTGCATTCGTGTAAGCAGTCAAAAGTCTCCCTGGACTTTTTCTCTTTAGTGAAATTCCAGCCCATTTCCCATGTCTTCTCTCTCCCCTAATCTCTTCTTCACATCCTTGAATTCATTAACAATTTCTCTTATAACTTATCACTTCCTACACCCTAATTCTCATAGTTCATTTTCCACCATTAGCAGAGCCATTTGTAATTCTTTTGCCTTACCACTTCTAACTGTCGTAGCACCCCACCATATTTTTATATTATACTTCTCAGCTTCTTCACTCCTACACTTCTCTATGTCCTGTGTGTTCTCTTCAAAGACCCTAATTAATATCAGATTAGCTGACCCCTGGTTCTTCTGTATATCTCGTGATGAATACCAGCCATTAGCTGCCTGGGTTCTGGCATACTTCTGACGCATGAACTCTGCTCTAGTAATCAGTTGGAAGGCACTTGTAACGGCTCTCTGTTATTATAAAGGTCCTTGAGAATTACTTTTCCCACCCTCGATAACAAATACAAAAAATAAAAGTAATATGCATCTTTGGCATAATGGTTAAAGTGTTTACTTTACAGACACAAGGTGCAGGGTTTGTTTCTTACATCGGGTAATTGGCTAGGCTTAAAATGGCCCACAAGGGCTGTTAGCTTAGTACTAATGTATGGACCTATGTATTGTACAACTACTTTTAAACAGCATGTTGTCTTATTACTATTATGTTTTGTTACTCTTTTATGAAGCTATGCTTCTAAATATTTATCTTGTTGATTGAATATGCCAAATATCAATCATATTACTTTATGTAAAGTATTGTGGAGTTTTTCTCCCCAGACCATCACAAAAAAAGGCTAACTGTTGCTAGTTGGACTTTCTTGGTCAGCAAAAGCAAACAATGTACTGAGTTATCAAGCTATAAATAAATACATAGAAACAAACATAAATTTAGTTAAATTCATCAATATAACAGCTTAATATTGCATTCTTTTAGTTAAGTCAGCAAAGAAGCTTTCTACTGTAAATATAACTTGCACTAAATTTCAATAGTAAGTATAAAAAGGAATCTTTGTATTTCTTATTTTACATTTGTTAACTGGGAAGGTGTGCTGGTTCTGGTATCTTTTTACTCACAGTTCAGAACTAGGTTGCCAGTAGTCTTGTAAAGTGTTTCTAAGAATACACACATACAATTACTCCATATACAAAACAATATACAATTTACTCCATATACAAAAAATTGTTTACCCCTCCCTGGCTCACAAACTGAAGGTGCACTATATGCGAGAAACTTACCCTGCTGTCTCCTAGAAAATAAACAGCCCTGACCAGAGTGGACTTCTCAGGGACAGACTCCATACACAAAAAAAATGTAAGGTTAATAAATGAAGATAGTTCAAGTTTAAATATTCATTTTAAAAATGTATTTGCAATTGCCCTTTACCATAATTAATTTCTGAACTGAGTCCATAGCACAGTAAACCAACTCTGGGAACAAGGAAATAATAAATCCAACAACTGGATTTCTTATATCAAGTAGACTTACACCTTTAGGTCTTTAGGACTTTTACTTTATACCAGAATTAATTTCTGAACTGGGTCCAGAGCACAGTAAACCAACTCTGGGAACAAGGAAATAATAAAACCAACAACTGGATTTCTTATATCAAGCAGACCTATACTTTTCTCTGGAATTGTGACCTTGGGGTAGACAAAACTATATACAGTTTAAATAGTCTTACCTAGAATAGTTAGCCTCGCTATCTCATGGCTTCGTGCAACCAATCAAGAACTGGCATTCTTCTCAAACTCACCCACAAAACCAAGGTTACTTATTTCCTAACAAAAACTGCCATTTTCAAACTTATCTGGTGCTCCTGGACCTAGTCAGCTGCCTTGCCTGTATTCTGGTATGTAAAATAATTCAGCTTTTTTTCTTGGTAACATGTATGGTGTGCTGTTTGCAATTGTGGCTTTCCTAAGATACAAGCAGTAGTATAATTCACTCTTCAGATATAAATGCTGTACAATGATATGAGTTTTGACTGCTACACGCTGAACAGCATTACCTCTTTACAATGCTAAACGATGTGTAGTGTAATACTAAATACATATGCTTGTCTTGTTTTATTGCATACAGTGGTGAAATATAGCGTACTGTTATAGCATTAAACCGCTCATACCACAGATTCAACAACTGCGATCTAAACACTGTCACATTAGCACACATGCTCACTTGCACAGGGTTTTGGTAATCTCAGTTGGAAGATACTTGCTTAAGTTCAATGATACTTACTATAACTACTGTAGTTTCAATAGTGCTGTATGCTTCAGTCTACTAGTCAGCAGTGTGTTCTGTGAATAATACAGTGTATGCATCTGTACTTTCCCAGGTTTATCCCTCCCTGGCTCACAAACTGAAGGCACACTATACGCGAGAAACTTACCCTGCTGTCTCCTACTCTAAGAAACAAATCTCTGCAGAAGAAAATAAACAGCCCTGACCAGAGCAGACTTCTCAGGGTCAGACTCAATATACAAAAACTTGTAAGGCTAATAAATGAACATAGTTCAAGTTTAAATATTCATTTTAAAAATTTATTTGCAATTGCCCTTTACCAGAATTAATTTCTGAACTGGGTCCATAGCACAGTAAACCAACTCTGGGAACAAGGAAATAATAAAACCAACAATTGGATTTCTTATATCAAGTAGACCTATACTTTTAGGTCTTTAGAACTTTTACTTTATACCAGAATTAATTTCTGAACAGGGTCCATAGCACAGTAAACCAACTCTGGGAACAAGGAAATAAGAAAACCAACAATTAGATTTCTTATATCAAGTAGACCTATACTTTTCTCTGAAATTGTGACTTTAGGATAGACGAAACTATATACAGTTTAAATAGTCTTACCTAGAATAGCCCCGCTCCGCTCGCCCTCACTACGTTCGGGCTTGCTCCGTGCCCTTCCCTGCCCCCAATTCCCACCCACCCCCAAGTACCCTTAAACTTAAAGGCACTTAATCACACCCCTATTTCTTACAACATATCAAACAATCCTTCTTACCCCTCCTTCCTGCCGAAATATCCCATCAAATATCTACTATCAATTCTACTCCACCCATCTCACCTCCTACTTACAAATCATCCAATTCTTCTTCTGTCCCTCACCTACATTAGTTAGCTTCCACCTTATATCTCCTGCTCTCTCACAAGACTATAACTACCACCTAACCTTCTACTACCAAAATGTTATACTACTCGTTACTACCCTTTCTCCTTGTACCCTATGTTCTTACATTGTATGAGGATCAACAGCTTACTGGATATCAGCATACTATAGGCCACACCTCGCCCTTAGATGAAAAGCTACCCAACTTTAGTCACACCTTAAACCAAGGGAAAACCTTGTCATCATTTTCACTAGTGCAACACCATAACCCCCATCACGTGTGTACTAAAACCAAGCTATACTGCAAACTGGTAAACAAACTCAAGAGACTCCTTGCTGAGTATAGACTTAACCTATTACTCAGTGGAGATATTCACCCTAACCCAGGCCCTACTACCCCCTACTCACATCCATCTACCTCTCACCTAAACCACAAATATGTTATCACCAGACCATCAAACTCCCTCCTGGTATGTAATCTTAATAAAAGGAGTATTAACAATAAGGTTCATGAACTGCACGCCCTCCTGTCTATTCTCCTGATATACTTTGCTTAACTGATACCTGGCTAAAACCCTCCACCATAGATAATGAAATCTTACCACCTGGTTATAACATACACAGGCTGGATCATGTGTCTAGGAAAGGGGGGGGGTAGCCTTTCGATATAAATCTGAGCTGGTCATGATGATGGAACTCATACAACCTCCAAAACCAACAACTCTGAAGTACTAGCTACTCAATTTCTACTTAACAAAAACAAAATTATTAATATCATCTCTATGTACATTCCCCCAGGTAACAATTTTGCCACACTTGAGGACACCCTTCACTGGTTACCCGCTCATTTCCCACAAGAAACACTAGTCCTAGGCGACTTTAATATTGACTGGGCCTCCTGTTCCTCTGAATCCCCCACCACCCACATCAAACTGCATGCATTTAATCAAACCATAGTCACCCCAACCAGGCTCGGTAGACCCACCCAAAAAAATAGTATATTAGATTGGATACTCGTAAACAGCAACCCCCAAATATACACGGCAGGTATCCTCCCTGAAGACCTAAGCAACCACCTCCTCACATACATAATTAAACATAGTGCCACTACCCCACAACAACCCTTACTCAGAAAAGTTAGAAGCAAAAGCAACTTTGACCCTGACAAGTTTCTACTAGAACTTAACTCCTGCAACCGGACTAAGCTTAGGTATCTCCCCTTAGAGGTAGCTGTCGACTATTTTAACAACAGAGTCCTTGAAATTCTAGAGCTACATGCACCTGCTCGCCTAAAGAGAACTAAAGGTAAAACTGCTCTTTGGCTTTCTAAATAGTCTAGACTAAAAATAACCTACAGAAATAAACTCTGGGCCACTTGACACCTCACTAAAGACCCCCATGATCATAATATATATAGGCACACTAGGAATGAAACTAAAAGACTTATCCTACTTGATAAAAAACAATACTATTGCAGGTTACAGACAATCAGAACAAGTTACTACATCCAGGCAAAACATCCACACCTACCCCCGCTGCCACTACTGATAGAACCCCACAGGAGGTAGCAGATATTTTCAACCATTTCTTTACAGAAACAATTTAAGCACTGGTCACCCAATTACCTCCTAGCCCCCCCCCCCCCCTGATACTAATATCCCTACCTCTACTAGTCAAGTTTAATTCAGCTTTAAGCCTGTGTCTACCTTTTTTATCTGTAGTCTGCTAAAAAAATTAAAACCCACCACACTTGCTGCTGACAAACTCCCAGCTGAGTTCCTATGAATCTTTGCTGAAGCCATTGCCTATCCAATTTCCATTCTAATCAATCTCACCATATTAGAAGCCAGTATTCCTACCATCTGGAAAACGTATGTAATTCCTTTACATAAACGTGGCTCCTCTACAGACTACTCTAATTATAGACCCATAGCTATACTCTCTCCTCTGGCTAAGATCATGGAGAAATGTATACATAAACAATTTATGCAATACCTTATACAGAATCACCTAATGGCTAATACCTAGCATGGCTTCCATCCTCATCATAGTACTACCTCAGCCATAATGACATTTACCAGCATCATTAACAATAACCGCAACAATGACTGGACATCCTCTGCCCTTTTTTTGGATCTTTCTAAGGCATTTGATATGGTTGACCACAAACTTCTTATTCAAACCCTGCAAACCTTCTGCCTAGACTCTAATGCCCCCCTTTGGTTTTCATCCTATCTTAAAGAGAGTCAACAGGCAGTTCTCTGGCAAAATAAGCTCTCCAAACTACTACCAAACACCCTTGGAGTACCTCAAGGGTCCATATTAGGTCCACTACTGTTCTCAATCTTTATTAATGACCTGCCCACTTGTCATTCAAAATGTCAGATGTATCCAATATGCTGACGACTCCACCTTGATCTGCTCTGCTACTACTCCCACTGATTTAGAGACTGATACCCAGACTACTTTTACTACCATAGAAAACTGGGTCTCTGACCGTCGGCTATTACTTAATCCCAAAAAACCCCCCAAATTGCTCCTTTTTTCACCTACCCAAAAGTCTGTACCCTTTACCTTAACCATAAATGCAAAAGAGGGGACACTTATCTCCCCTGACCCTCACACAAAATTGCTTGGAGTCATTATTGATAATAACTTAAAATTTAACCACCATGTAAATCAAACCATCAAGAATATCAAAAGGAAAATTGGGTCACTCTATAGAATCAAACCCTTCCTTACCCCCCCAGCCAAGGTGGCCATAGCCCAGTTCCACCTCCTCTCAAAGCTCCTATATACATCCCCTCTTCTCATCAATCTTAACAAAACCGATCTCAACAAACTTACATCCTGTTACAATCACATAACCAGGTTTACAACAGGCTTGACTTTTAGAACCCATCACTGCATCAACCTTAAACAGCTTGGATGGCAGGAACTATGTAATCTTATCCAGTATAATGCACCGACCATGACTAACGAAATCCTCCACAACCCTGAAAATACTCCAGCCCTTAGCAATTTCATCCTCCCCCATAACAACCCAAGACTGCTTCGTTCCTCAAATAAGTTGCAAATTCAGACTACTAAAATTAACAATGCTGCTGGAATGGCCCTTTTCACACACTCGTTGGGTCAAATCTGGAACCTACTACTAACTGAAATAACTCTACTCCCCTCCCTAGTCCAATTTAAAACTGCAATTAAACAACACCTTGAATATAATTGGCAATGTCATTGTGATAATCCTGGTTAAGCTACTCTCAGGAATGTTATTTACTTCTTTACTAGCAATTGCTAAGACTCTCCTTCCTCTTCCGGGGGAATTTTAAGCTCTAAATGTTACTCTAGGTTACTATGAACCTGTATATTTATTTTTGTTCTCAATCCCAATGAATTTTGTAACTTCTGTTATTATGTTTATTTCTGTATTTTTGTATCTGTACCATTTATGCTGGAGCTTTTCTCCCCGGGCCTCTGCTGAAAATGGACTTTGTTCCAGTCTGACTTTCCCGGTCAACAAATGTAAAATAAAATAAAAATAAATAAAAACAATGTTTTAACAAGGCTCTTGAAACAATGTTATACTTAACGAATACATCTAATTCAAAGCAATAATGTATATAATGTTTCTTAGAAAAACATAACTCATTCCAAAAGTATGAATTACAATTTCATGCATAACAGCTCATAAAAGAGTGATTAACATGTACAACTAAAAAATAATGTTAATAGCATTAGTAAATGCTGGGATTACAGTCAAGGGCAAACACGGAGAAAACACAGAAAGGAGAAAAGTAAAGTGTTTTAGTAAGGAAGAGGAAAAAGGGAGGAATGGAGGTTAAGACAGATTTGTGAAGGCCAGAAAGCAATGCCACAGTGATTTTTCTTTTAGGAGTAGAAAAAGACTTTGGCTAAAAAGCGGAAATGTTGCATGTGCTCTTACTTTTAGTTGAGGGAGGTTCCAGACTGCAGTATCCATTTTACTGAAAAATCTTTCTGTGCAGAACAGAGTGACTACGCTCTTAGGCAGTGTGATGGATGGAAGTTAAGGAAGTATGAACTGCTGAAGAAATAAAAGTTGGCAAGTTTGAAATGTAATGAGGCAAAACACAATGTGACCTGTTCGTAATGGGCAAGGTATAAAAAATACATTAGAGTGCAATTATGGATTCTCGGATCAGATAAGCTGATGATGTTGTTGATTTTTTTTACCACCTTGGAGATACTATAAGAGTTGGAAAGGGCAATTAAGCAAGGGGCATATTCTAGTGTGTGGCTCTATATATCCATTGCTATTAACATTTGAGCTCTTGAGCTGAGAATGTCTGAAGCATAAAGTTTTTAGCTGACCAAGACTTTTGTTGGATATAAAACACTCTGACTATTTAAGTCACAGAAATGGAAAAATAATATTCGCTCTTATTTGGGACCAGATGTCATGACCTCCAGCATATTATACTGGTGTCTCTGTAACTGGATTAAGAAACACCTCTGGACAGTCAGCACACACACACACACACACACACACACATATATATATATATATATATATATATATATATATATATGCATGGAAAACCCTCTGCTCAGGCACTGTTAGAATTGCAGAACTGAAAGGATAGTATCAGCTGTCATTTGGGATTCAAACCAAAGACCTCCAGCATACCATGATGGTGTCACTGCTACTGGACTAACAAAAGCCTCTAGACTGATAGGTGTTGAAGCGTGAGAGTGTTTAGGATGACAGTAGTGTAAATCATGATGCCAGAATATTTATTTGCTTGGGTATTGTGAGTCTTAAGCAAATTGGTTAAGTTTATGATGAACAGAGAAAAAACATTTGGCTTGCTGCAACTGACCATAAATTTCCATCTTCTAAATCAGAAGCAGATTATTAGTAGAGAAGATAGGATTGAAGGTTCAAAGAAACTGAAGGGACCTGCCTTCTTAAAGCAGGACTATATTATTATAGCAGAGGGACTGGTGATCCATGGATGAGGAATAGCTAGATTAATAGTAAACAAACCCTAGAATTGACTGGTATTTCTGAGATAGGAGAACACTGGACATGACCTGTTTTTTCATGTCTTTACATTAATTAGTGAAGTACTGAAGAGCATTTGGGTACAGGCTGATATCATTTAGATGCTGTAGCTTTTAACATATATAGAAACTGGTGATGGGAAGCTAAAAACAGAAAACCAGAAATATAATTTTTCAAAGTGCAGATGAGATCAGTTTCAGATGAAACGGGGATTGTGTGGACTTATCTCAAGCATTTGCAATAAATCAGGAAGGAGATGGAGGAATGGATAGTGTTTGAGGAAATCTTTTTGGTCTGTTGGGAGAGGGAGATGTAGGGTTACTACCTGTCCCACTTTGCACAGAGCATTCCCTACTTGAGCAGTTGAGTCCTGTGAAAAAAGGCAAATGTCCTAAGATTTTAGGAGAATTTTTTCCTAAATGTTCTTTAACAGCTACATAAAACAATTATTTTGAATCTGAATCAGCTTAATGTTATATGAAATAGCATAAGCAACTAAAATGCTACAAGAATAACCTTTCATTTTGGCAAAAAGTGAAGTTCTGCCATTTGCATGGGCCATGGGAATACATTTTGTCTTGTGAAATCTCACATTTCTATAAAAAAAAGTCCCACTTTGTGCATTTATGAAGGTGTAATCCTAGGAGACATGGAAGTAAAATGCTCAAAGGATCCATTTTTAGTGTTTTACATGGTAAGCAATACAATTTTCACCCCATGAGATTAAAAAGTCCAAGAAGAAAGTTAATCAAATACTTCACCAGGCAATACTTTGACTCCGTGCCACTCTGACAACTAAAATAAAATACAGCATTGTCATTAATGAGCCAACCCCCTGTTAAGAAATGTCAGGTTTTCTGGTGGACTATTGTTTTGCTTCTACGTCTTTGTGTTTACTTACTTGAACCGTTAAAGTAATGAAGTGCTTAATCTGTCTATGGAGCTGATATGTGAGGTTACTGTATTTGTAACCTTTGTGTACATTGCGCTACAGAAAACATGTTAGTCTCATAATATATAAGTGTGAGGCATGAAAGATGAGTTTGCAGCATTAATGCATGGGACTGTTACAACTATAAATCCATTCAACAGATACGATATACAAAAGTATGGCATGCGAAACTTCTTAACCTTACTATTACCTGATAATAGCATTAATTAACTCCATCATTGCACACTGTTACCATACATTAAGATGCAGTATTATCCCTTGTCTGAATGACCATGAATTATAAGAAGTCTTTCTTTGGTTCTCTGAACCATGATGTTTCACAATAGTTTCTATATATCCTCTTACCCATATGTATTCTGGTGATTTATCTGTATTTGTACATTTTATGTTCTCTAATATTTGATGTATCTGTACACATTCTATATGTACCCTTAATCAAATTGTATACTGTTGATTTATTTGTGTTCTATACAGTTTTTGTTCATGTGGAGCTTATCTCCCCAGACCTCCACTAAAAAATGGCTTGTGTCGAGTTGGATTTTCCCAGTAACGAAATGTAAAATAAATAAATAATGATAAATACAAGTAACGGTAAGCAAATCTCAGAAATAGAATCCATACTGGTTATCTAGCCTTCTATTTCAAAGTGCTTTTTAAATGAAATGTTATGAGCTTCCTCGAATAATGACAAAATGCAATAATGTTTCTTGGTACAGGTCTGTGAAAATACATTATAAGGACTCCCGAAATGCCAACAATTGTAAAGAAATTGCATACTCTGAAGCATTCCAAATAAGTCCTTACAATTTTATGTTGGCTTTAAAATGTGAAGATTCCTGAATAAGCATGTCCTTGGTAAGTGCAAAGCCTTCTTCAATATGTTTCACAACACCTTCAGGATAAAAGCTGCCTGCAGGTGTATCAGTAAACCTGAATAACTGCTTCCACGCCATTTAGCATGAATGCTCATGAAATGACATAGATAGCAGCATCTGCTATTAAACAATGAAATATTTTTCATTTTTTATAAGGTTGATTAAAACATAGTGATAACATGGACCCATGCATGCCCCTATGAGACTAAAAAGGATTCCTCACATGGTTAAGTCTAGTCACAGTGGCCTCTAAATCAGGCAATCATAGTACCTGCACTATCATTCTTTAGGTAGTTTATTTATGAAACACACCCCAGAGGTGGCTCATGCTTTAGTTCTTCTAGGTAGGAATAGCAAGCATCCTTTAGTTGTATACACAGTGGATTAACAAGTACTGCTGAAGCAATGTTGTACATACTAAAACTGTAGTGTTATCTATCGTAGGTCACTTGACATGTATTTATAACACACTGTACACATTTAGCACTATGAAGTAATAGCATGAAACAGATTTGGGGTCAAAGCCTCTGCTCGGTTGTTACAGCATCATCACCAATGAGGAAGGGCCACTGCCCATATTGATGTGTAGCAAAAAGGCCATCAATCAGGAAGGGCCACTGCCCATATTGATGTATAGCAAAAAGGCCACTGTCCATACTGTTGTATAGCAAAAAGGCCACCAGAGAGGAAGGGCCACTGCCCAAACTGATCTATAGTAAAAAGGCCATACTTACAATGGACATGCTTGTTCTTATTTACAATAAATGTCCCAAAAAATCGAATAAAGCTTGTTACTGTAAAACAATGGGTTTACCTTGAGATGCTGACAGTCCTTAAATATGAATATACAAAAAATATGGATAAAATAATTCACGCTGGCATGCAATTATTTGGTGTCAGTAATGCACAAATCATCAATATAAGCATAATCAATCCCACTTTGGACTCACTGGGCAAACTTTTGGGGGGAAGGATTTAGTATCTACTAAAAGACAACTGTTAGGCTTACTTGCTAACACTGACCAGCAAAGTCAGTGTGCCCCTTGAAGGTCTTGTGGAATTTCAGGTTCTGTCATTTATGCTGTATAAAACTCTCTGCATACTCCGATTTTTTCTACTTGTCCTACTTTTCAGCTCATGAAGGTCTGTAACTTGGCAAAAGATCTCGGCAGGATTACCAGACTTGCCATCTAAATTTGTGAATACATGTCTGAAGGTCAAAGAGAAGCTTCCAGAGCTAGCGCATGTCCAAAAAAGGACAGCAAGAAAGTTTTAAAAGCCCAGCTGCACTTACAGAAAAGTATTGCACTTTTAAATAACAGTAATATTAAACAAATGTACTGGGTATAGAACACAGACATTTTGCACAAATCCATAATCATTTTAAACAGGGAGTCTTTGCCCCTCCCAGGTAATTATTTTAATAGAGACAGTGCAGGAGATTCAGAATTACAATAATTTAAGGGCTTTTGTATCAGCCTCGCCACAACACACCCACTATTTTTGCCACTGGGTACCCTAATGTGTTCTTATATATGCAAACTAGATTTTGGCAATGATTCAAGTTTCAAAAGTTTGTCTGAGTTCCAAAATTTGAAAATGTAATCTTTTTCTTTCTTTGTTTCCTCAAAGCAACATCCATTCAGAAAGCTAGAGTTCAGCAGTTTTGTTTCAGCTTAATGCATCTCACACAGCGATCAAGTCAAATTTCATGCAACCATAATTGAAATATTTTTAAAAACACATTACAAAATCAGTAATTCCTCATGATATCTGCAAACATCCAAGTCACAGACGGAGAATGTCAAAATGGCTACGGAAAGAACCTAAGGGAACAACAATACAATGACCCTTTTACAACTTGCATACTTCAATGGTTGTACATTCTGAAAAAAAATGTTTCCTCAGCATCCCAACCCAGAATGGCATAAAAGCTATTTACGAAGAATGGCCCTACAATTTCATCATTTCTCTTTCTGGTCTGAATATGCAGTGAGCAATATTAAGAGAAACTAACCTTTATATTGTCCAGAAAATTTTATACTCAATCTAATTGGGGCCATTAAGTTGCATAACTCATTTGGACTCATAGTTTCATAAGTACAAGGTTAGCTGCCCTTGTGGGCCATTTTATGCCTAGCCAATTTCCCTTATGGTGCTTGAATTACCCTATCCCATTTGGTGTTAGATTCACCTTACCCATACCATGAGTCTCCATTAACTTAAAGCATGTACTTGATTATATGAATACTGCTAAAGCTTTTCTAATCAGTTCTAATTGCTGGTGTCAGTTCATTTAATGTTGCTGGGAAAGATCTTTCTCGTTCTAGGAATGCTAAACTGGGCCATAAAATCCTAAAGCACTCACTCAGTACAGTTCGACTAATATTATAAGGCACAACAGTTATGATTCATAACAGCGAGATGATGGGACATAACAAGTGCTCCTAGGTCAATGTTACTTTATACAATTTGTGATATGGGAAATGCAAGGGTAACAAGCTGATGTTCTACATGTTCTGTGTGGTGTTTTTTATGGCTCACTAAGAGGGAATTGGATGGTTCATAGTGCCAATATGGGGTGGGTAAAATGGTTAAACATGGTGTTCTCAACAGCTACTTGAGTGTTTTGGGGACCACATCAAGCAGAATAAACAATCCTACAATCAGTTTTAGCTTGCTATGAAGCTAGTATGTAGTGTGCAATTTCTATGGCAAGATGTTAAGCAATAGTTCTTCAAAGAAGTGTTTTGCTCACTGTTGTATTTCAAAGTGTTGTAACTATTACCGTAACACAATATTTAGTCAGGGCATTCACCCTAGATACATCCCTGACTTTGTTTTCAGGTTAGCAGAAACTGTCTATTACAACATACAGTTCTAAAGCAAAGAACAGGAAATGTTTTTTGTACTGCCCAATACTTAATCTTTCTCATAAGTGGTGTGCAAGTTTTAAATAAACAAAAACTCCGGAAACAAAATAAAGAGTTAAATGAAGTGGTGAGTACTAGCATTCGGTTACCTGTGGTCTACATACATTTTGATAATTCAGTACCTTAAAATTCAGCCAATCGTAAAACGAACTTGAACACGCTTGAATATAAAAACAGGTACAGTGCCATCGACTAAAAGCGTCAGATCTTATAACAGAAATAAAAGCATGATCAAACCATAAATGTTTGAGAAGAAGTTAGTCCAACAACTCATTTTAAACTTATTTAAGTAATGACATTTACTCAGCATTGTCTAAAGGAGTTATACTTAATGTTAATTAAATAAACCTGCAGAATTTTACTTCACCTTAAGAGGTTGTATCTTTAGACAAAACGTTTGATGCTCCTGCACCAACACTAAGTTTCAGGCTCACAAGTGCCATACATAACATCATAAATTAAATCTATGTAATACAAGTGGATTGATTTTTTACTGATAGGAACTTAAACCAGAAAAGTCATAGCCACAATGCTAGTCTCCCTTGTTAAAAAATGAAAAATGCTGCTAAACTACATGCCAATATAAAAACCACTTTTACTGATATAGCATAGTTTTAGCAGATAACATGGAGTGGAGCAGTTCACAATATGCTGCAAACATATAATGATGTATTACTGTGCATAACATTACAC
Organism: Protopterus annectens; assembly: GCF_019279795.1. Taxonomy (NCBI): domain Eukaryota; kingdom Metazoa; phylum Chordata; order Ceratodontiformes; family Protopteridae; genus Protopterus; species Protopterus annectens. The sequence continues at coordinate 143,733,593 of NC_056749.1, read as the reverse complement.
AAACATAGCCTGGAGTGCAATAGTGCATAGCATGATGCAAACAGAGCCTGAAATGCAACAGTGCACAACATGCTGCAAACACAGGGTGGAGTTTAACAGTGTACAATATGATGCAAACATAGCCTGGAGTGCAATACTGTATAACATGATGCAAACAGCCTGGAGAGCAACAGTGTACGACATGCTGTAAATAAAGAAAAAAGTGCAACAGTGCACAACGTGTTGCAAATACAGCAGTGGAACACCTGATTACCAAGGAATGTTGTTTGAATGCTTAGCAGAATACAGCTGAGCAACAACATTTACACTTCCCTGAAGGGACTCATTAGGATGGTAAAATGCCATATGATATAATGGCATAACCTGCATTGCACTATGTCTCATGCAAGCACATTGCTACAAATAAATGTTGCCCCCCCCTCACCACAGTGTCACAGACAAACTTAAATATACTGTCATTAACACATTATGCCAATGATGGTTCAAAGACAGTCCTGGCAAATGCATTGAAACTTTTATGACTTGACCTTGGCTATGACTATGGAGGCCCACACACATGGGCTGCACCATTTCAAATACAGCTGGTAAGTAATGTAATGGCAGTGGAGCAGACGGTCCTGTGTATAGCGGGGAGGGGGAGACTGTGACTGCATTAGTGTCTGTGAATAACAGTCTTTGAGTGTGCAAGTACATGCATGTGTGTGCATGCAGTTGAGCATCTGTTTATGTGGATGGAACAGCAGCTGTATGGGAATATGCAGATACCTCTATAAGTAACACATTGTCTCCGATTCCTTTGTTGGTTCTGTCATGAACCATCATGACAGAAGCTGAATTCAGCTTTATGAATCCCTCCCTTTCCTTGTAAGACAGCAGACCACACACAGTGCACAACTGTTGTATGGAAACGTACACTGTGTGTGTGTGTGTGTGTGTGTGTGTGTGTGTGTGTGTGTGTGTGTGTGTGTGTGTGTGTGTGTGTGAATATGAAAGCAGGATGGAAGCACTTTACTACTGGAGCATGAAATACATGAGTAAAAGTTTTTAATTTACTTTCATAAGTGACGTGTTTACTAAGAAATAAGTAAAAATCACACTTTCTACGTCTTAGTGATTCTTACTATAGACATGTTCAGCATTCCTAGTGGTCAGTTGTACAATGGAAATATAAAATTGCTGGTGGGGTATATTGGGTTTTCCCTCCTCAGCAGACTGCAGAGCATTTCAGGGTGAAGTAAATCCTAGGCATTGTAAAACTCAAACCCTTTTTTTCTGCTATTCTAAACAGCAAATACCACCAATATTTAAAAGGTCTACCTTCGTAGGTCCTTGTCCCTATATATTTTTATGTTTGTCCATAATGCTGACGTGGCAGTGGTGGTGCAGCAGTTAGCATTGTCGCCTCACAGCAAAAGGTTCTCTGGTTCAATTCTTGGCTGGGATGCCTTCTGTTTGGAGCCTGCATGTCCTCTCTGCAGTCATGTGGGTTTCCTCCGGCTACTCCCGTTTCCTCCCACATTCCAAAGACATGCAGTAGGTGGATTGGACACTCTAAATTGGCTGTAGGTGAGACTGTGCATGCAAGTGAGTAGTGTGACTGTACTACTACAGCAGGGCTAGCCACTCAGCAGTGTAAACCTTGGCTTGAGATGATTGTCACTGCAGAGGTGACACCCCAACCCCATGTGCAAAATGGGAAAAGGGGTTGAGGATGGATGGATGAAAGCTTGTGTTAAGAATTTCAGAGCCCTCTACCTTAAGTAAAACAAAATTAAAATTCATATGTACTAACACCTGTGACAAATGAAAAATGAAGGTTGTCATCAATTTGGAGTAAGATAAACAAACAAAGCAAAGTGAATGATGATCTGATCAACATCTCTTACAATGTTCTGTTTTTAATGTGTAAGTCATCAATGTGCAGGTCACTACCTGCCTTTTCTAGGAACTGCTCTGTACATCTGCAGATGAGGTGTCAGCTAGCTGCATTAGCAAGTACCACTTGTGACCTCCATCATGAGAGTAGAGGTCATTCCATTCCTCTGCATATTACATTACTGAACTGTCTATTGCAAATGTTAAGCTTCTTTCCAGTTTCCTGTTGCCTAGTGGTTGTAATGTCTTCTGCTACATGAAACTTGCCATCAGTGAAACATTTCAAAAAAGGGTTATTATAAACAAATATTCTCCACACAGAATAAACAGAGATCACTAACTGGTATGACATCAACATAACAGCCCACAGTAAAAGTCAAGCTTCTTGCATGCAAGGACATCCATTCAATATCTCTGAAGGAATTACAAAGCATCTTTTCAAGAATCTGAAATGCAACAAAGACAATGATATGTTATGATGCTCTCTCACTCAACAGCCACTCAGAAATCTTAGGAGGAAGAAACAGAAATATGTGGAGCGATTAAGGAACTGTAAACCTAGCTGGTGAGTGAGGGCTAAGGAACATCACAAATCCCTTGTGTGTTTATACAGCATTGTCATCTTTGATGTATGTGACTGTGCGTGTGGGTGTGTGTGTATGTGAGAGAGTGCAGTGGCCATGGTGGGGGATGGTAAAACTGTAAGCAAGACAATAATGCAGTTATTTATTGGCTACTAGAGCAAATCAAGCACCAACCCCTCCTTAATCAGATTCAGGATCACAGGAGAGACAGAGACTCGGATCCATTAAGGTACCACAAAATGTACACCTCTATATATACAAGGTACGAAATGGTACCTTTTTTCGATAAAGCATCCTGGCTAACATGGAGCTGAGTGGTTCTGTACCACAAAAACATGCAGCACCACATAGGGCCAACTCACTGGCCATGTTAAATGCTAATGAAGCATTCTAAGGGAAAAAGCATACACTAATTAGCTATGAATTCTCTCCCTGGAACCACCTCAGGGCCAAACGATTCAAGAAATGGCCCAGGTGTGCAGATCAGCAGGGCCATCCTCACCATGTTGTAGTACTGAACTTGGCAAAATGGCCATGTTCAGCCATTCAACCACCTATCAGGAATGTGCTACAGGGATCAGGGGTGGGGGAACCACTAACCACCAGGGAATACTCTTACAAAGTGCTATAATGGCACCAATGGCAGTACAGGAATTAGGGAATGGGGGATACCCTAGATCAACAGGGTTTACTCTTAAAGTGCTTTAAATGCACCAAGGCAGTACAGGGATGGGGGCATGCATTACACAGCAGGGACGAATACATATGTGCTGGGATGTCACTTCAACCATTAGGTGGTGGGGAACCATGGGGACCCACAGGTAAGCGGACTATGTCATGTGCATGTGTTAGTGTTGTGTGTACTTGTGTGTAAGGGAAAGGGATGGAGGAGAAAGCACTTACATACATTAGCAGCAGTTTACTGCCATGACATGCAAACCAGTATGAGTCTGACTACAGCACAGATTACTGCTCGATTAATTCGAGTTGGATGAAAGAATATATAACAGTGTGTATCATCATTGATAGAACATACCAATGTGAGAAACACAAATGAATGACCAGAAAGAGTGAAAAACACATGTGTGACACTACAAATGAGATACTCACAAAATATTAATAACTTCTCTTCCACTATCAGCAATTAACAGCTACAAAACCCATATTGTGCATCATTAAATTAGTGATATTGTTAGGAAAAGGGTAGGGTTAACACATGAGTAAGGAGGATAGGAGGTATATGTATGTATGTATGTATGTGTGTCTCTAGATAGATACAAATATATGCACACACACTTACAAAACATATTGCTGAAAAAAATCAAAAAAAGAAACGCATAAAACCCTCAATGGTTCAAAATGAAAAAAAAAATCTAAAACATCTTTTTTTTTTTTTTTTAACCTGGGACAATCCCCAATGCACCCCTAATTTGCAGGGTATGCCCCATATCCTCTGCTAATTCTATATATAACAACTCTGAAAATCTCCCTTTCCAAACTGTTATGCAATCTCAAAATGCTTTTGACCAAAAAGTCAATGAATTCCGCTTGACAAAAACAGAACTACCACAGTGACAATACACCCCCTAAGAGATGACCCATTTGTTTCATAGGTTGGTACTAGGCTATTGGCCCTAGGGCCTATTCAAGCCTATCCATAACAATTCCCACATGATTTACTTCCCTAGACCCCTGTCTAGCAGGGCGACTGACATGAACATTGGGGTGAATTTCCTTTCTCCCATCCAATCATCAAGGTACCTTTTGAAGAGGGCCAAGGAGGCACTCTGCCTGACATGTATGGGCAGTGTATTCCAGAGTCTGGGGAGTCTCTGGGTCAGGAACCTATCCCTCCAGCATGTTCTGTTTATTTTGATGACAAGGTTTAGATACCTGGAGCATGTGGTTCTGAGGGATTGGGATTTCTTTCAGTGTAGCATGTCCAACAGCTCTGGGTTTGACACGGCCTTGTATGTTATGCAGAGATCGCCTATGAGTAGACAATATGTGACAGAATATAGCTTGAGTTTTTTAAGGCTGTCAGCATAGGGCATCTGCTTTAGGCCTGTGATTCTTTTAGTGAGGTATTTCTATGGCCTTTCCAGTTGTTGCAGGTGTCTTAACATAACATACCAAAAGGGGATTTGTATTCTATAATGGGTCTAATGAGGGATGAGTACAGTGGGACAATGACCTCCTTTTTTCTGGATGAAAAGCCCTTAGTGATGAGGTGTGCCACATAGAAGGATTTCCTGAGTGTTGTGGCGATGTGGTTATTGAAGGTGAGACCACTGTCCACCTGTGTCCGTAAGTCTCTTATCACACTTTTGGTGTTCGGTGTTTGGGATTTGAAAGCTTATGTGGACAGTGACTAAATTGTTGACCAACATATGTCCAGTGCTATAAGAAAGTCCATCTATACTGCACAGCTTATAAACAAAGGGATCATGTCTAGATCTAAGGATGTCATTGTCCCCCTTTACTCAGCCTTCATCAGGCTAATTATTGAATATATTGCCTCCTTTGGCATGTATCTGTCCAGACACATGCAACAATTAGAATGCCCACAGCGATACCTTAATAAAAGGTTACAAGGCCTAAACAACATGTCCTACATGGACTGACTTAAAGCCCCGTCACTATACTCAGTATCCTACAGACTGCTACGAGGTGACCTGTGTCTGGCATACAAGGTATCCTCTGACCCATTACTGATGGATTTACTGCACATCAGCAAGTCATATGGCATCAGAAATACTCTGTCTACAGATCTAAACCTCTTCTGCAACATCATCAAAATGGTTTGAAGTGACAGATATATCTAGCAGAGGATACTGTTGCTCCAGAACAGACTCCCCATCCACATAAAACAAAGTTCATTCCTGTTCATATTCAAGTGCAACTTCAATCTATGGATGGGAAACAGAATATTTAACCCAGGACTGCTCTCTGTACTACTAATGGACAGAGGTAGCTCCTAAATCATTTATCCCATGCATAGGTCCCCTCAAATTATCTACAGTTTGATCCCACTTATTCTCCTTAGAGGTAAGATATAATCATCGACCACAGGATGGGAAAGGCCTGTCTGCCAGGAGATGGAATAGGTTAATTCATTTGGGGGAGGTGGCTGGCATAATAATTAAGGTGTTCACTTCACTGACGAAATACAGGGTTTGATTCTCATCTCTGAGGTAAACTGGCTAGGCCTAAAATAGCCACAAGGGCAGCTAGCCTGGTACTGACCGATGAACCTAGGAGCAATGAAATACACCGTATATATATATATATATATATATATATATATATTTTTTTTTTTTTACATAAAGTAACATCCGGTAGATACGTATGGGGACTACATTTAAGTTTGCCTTGCATCTTTGTCTTGAAAGATGCCAAATGAAGGTGGAGAGGTAACTGAAAGTATTAGGCAGTTCTGTAAACCAACAAACGAGATGTTCAGTCTGAGTTTCATTGTGGGTACAGCCAACGTAAGACTCGCACACTTGAATAGCCCAATCTGGGCTTTTTGTGCTGTAATCTTGGGTTAAAGTCATGAAGACTAATTTTTTTATTCACTAAAGCTGAACAGTAGGCCTGGCAGTGCCTGTAGCTGTTAGTATTTGTAGAAGACTGAACTTTGTGGTAAAGGTAACCAAGGTACTGCTTTGTTTGTTTTTGAATGTCAATTCAGCTGTAATTGCAGTTAAATCAGGAGTTACACAATAAAATAGTGCTTTTAAATAAAAATTCTGCCTATAGTGTCTTTCAGACTTACAAACAAATAAAACACATACATACACACCCACACAGAATATGACTGGGGATTGAAGCAATTGTATTTCCTAGTATATGACTTAAATAAATACAACATTATCAGTTCTCTGGGACACAAAGTTGTTTCTCAGAAAAGCCTACTGCCAAAGAATCACATTAGTTTTACTGCTGCCAGTAATGTCCGGAACATTTTTGCCTAGGTGCTTTACAATGACCTAATGAAAATAGGCAAGTACGGGTCAGTGGCCATCCTGAATATGCAGCCATTAGTTTGAATGAAGGGGAGTGTCGTCCCAGAATAAACAACACATAAATACAAGAACTGAAGCACCACATCTGCATGCGATATAAGCACAGCGTCTTCACACAATGGATTTCGCTAAAAACAAACATCATGGAGCTCAAAAATACAACAGGGTTTGTAGTGGATTAAAAGCCGAATGATGTAATGGTCATTTTGTTTGCCTTGAATTTTAACAATCCCTTCTCTCTCTCTCTTTTTTCAGGAAGGAACAGACATAGCTTATTGAACATTCAGGACATGAAGCAAGTTGAATATGACAGTACTTAAGATGTAGAAAATAGCACACTAGCCTAGGTGGGGTTGCCAGGTTCCATATATTTTGTCACTGCAATATATGGCACAGAACCTGCACATTGTCATAGATGTCTGAAACATACACAGATTTTAAATTGAGGGAAACTATTAATGTATAACATTTATTAATGTTACATGTGTACTTGAACAATAAGCAGTCTTATTTTAAAGCAAATATTTATGAAATTGTATCACATTCTATGCACACAAAATAGAAAGAAGGACTGAAACAAACTGAGCTATCCAAACAGTGCAAAGAAATTTTACATCAACACAAGAAATGGAGAAGTCTTGAAAAAAATAAAGAAAGGACAGGGGAAGTCACGTTATCTTCTGCTCTTAACTTTTTCATTGATCTTCAATGTTGCCTTACTCTGATTACACGTCATAAGTCAGAAATTCCACATCGATATTTCGCTAAGCATGGATGGAAAATGTGGAAAAGGACTAATTCCAATTTCTCTGAAGTACTTTATTATTAATTGTTATGCTTCCTTTACCATAATGTTGTCCCTTTTGTGTATTCAGTGCTCGTAACCACACGAGTCCAATAAAATGACTTCTGCATTCAAGGTCATATCTTATGTCTAAAAGTTATTAGCTAAGTGAACTGAATGTGTCCATTAAGTATAACAAGGCAGAATAACTACCAATTTAAGAAGAGTCACAAAGCCAGTTAGGAAAATCCAAGCAGCATGTTACACACAGCCTTTAAGCTAAGGAAAGGATCATATAGAACCTTAATTTCAGGGGCCTGATTTCTTAAAAATACAAGAATATGATGAATTTGAATACACATATCATTCCAACTATCTGATACACTACCAGAATTAAATGTCTTGTCTAATTCATTCTCACCTGATTTATCTTTATTCATTTCCTATTTTTTAATATATGAATGCAGTTGCCACATTATGTTTGAAAAATATGCCCTCTAATGCTACATTAGAAGAAAGAGGAGTATAGAATATTAGTATTTATGACAGAAATGTTGTTAATGCCTGGAAGAAAAGACTTAGACACTGTATTATATCATTAATTACTACAGACATGTAAATATCCCCCAAAGAATGTGCACATGAAAGCCGGTGCTGTCTTACAGACAGACCAGTCCATATCAGAAGTGGAATGTGGATTATGAATAACTGCCCAGTTCTTAACCTTGTATGCAGACCATCTACAGCTCTTCAGAAAGCAGTGTCCATGGTGTAGAGGGATGAACCCTGACTACAGCCCAGGTTGACCTTGGTTCAAGTAACGGCTTCGGTGCTTGATAGTGGTGTGTGTGTGTGTGTGTGTGTGTGTGTGTGTGTGTGTGTGTGTGTGTGTGTGTGTGTGTGTCAACATCTGACTTTCCTGGAAGAGGCTGGGGGGGGCACCATGCAGTGCCTGCTCAAGGTGGGCAGACACATCCTGCTAACACAAGCCCTTTGTGGAAATGAGGGGTGGTATGGTGCTAACAACCACTACAAGTTACACTCACAGATCGATACTGAGTGGGCACAAGGGGTAAGACTTAATTAGAAAATCAAATTACTCCTGCTAGCTGCCGTAATTTTGGATTCCTCTCAGCTGATCCATTCCTTCCTGCGATGTGGGAAAATGGAATAATTATTTGTTGGGTGGGGATGACCAGCTGGCAGGAGTGACAAAAACAACATATGAACAGAAATGGCTAGTTAAATCTCGTCTCAACTCAAGTTAACATATCAGTATGCTACCTTAAATAAGCTCAGCCGAGTTACAGCACTTACAACTTAACAGACCTAACTAAAGGCCAACAATTCAGCTATAGAAATATTCTACCTAGATTTTTGTCCCATTTAATTTACACTATTTCCTGTACAACCAAGCAATTGGATAATCTTATCAATCCTCCAATAACTATCCTATTTCAAAGGCTATGCAGTGTTGAAATACTGAAATTACTTATGATTTTATATATATATATATATATATATATATATATATATATATATATATAGATATGCAAATTCAATATTTATACACTTTTATAACTTGCAGAAAGGACTGTATCCTTTCATCAGAAGTACAAGACAATTCCAAATATACATAACAGACATATCGAACTAATGGTTTCTACACTGAATGCTTTGTAACAGACTATTGTTTATACAAATAGATAAAATAATGAAGCAAGACGGTAGAAACAGCATGCTCAGAAGGTGGGAAGGTATCCAAGGTGCTAACGTTGTCAACTGTCCATTAAAAAAATCTAAACACTGGGCATATCTTTATAGTCTGCAAAAAATACTTTGTATCTGCAAAAAGAACAAATCTAGACATGGGGTTCAGTTCAGAGGGAAAAGGTGCATTATGGATGACTGATAATTTTAAAACCCGGTGGCCACTGGCAAGCAAATTGTACGGAAGAAAGAAAAGGAAGACGCAACATCTCAAAAATGATTCACTTGTATGAATTCAAAAGTCAAAAGAAAGGAAACTTTAGTGATGAGCATATGTTACATATAAAACTGATGCCACAAATGTGTAAAAGTCTATTTTAATAAGTAAAACTATCTTGCAGAAGGGTGCATTATATGTTGTAATCCCAATGAAATGAGTGTGCAGTTCGGGTCTGTACCCTGGAGGGATCTATTCATCAGTGTTGACTACATAGTCACACACACAACTGCTACAGCAGTATGTTGAAAGAAACCAGAAGCAGCAGTTCTACCAAGTTACTCAAAGGGATGGAATCACTTCCAGTTGGTAAGTTTTCTTGCTACATTGTTTTAGAGGAATAGTTTACTAACAGTGCAACCAACACTGGTGTGTGGCAGATAGCATTCTAAATGTCATTAGCACAGACAGGGACCACTTGTAAAACCATGCAGGACTGGATTACATTCTAAATGTCATTAGCACAGTCAGGGACCACTTGTAATACCACGCAGGACTGGATTACATTCTAAATGTCATTAGCACAGTCAGGGACCACTTGTAAAACCATGCAGGACTGGATTACATTCTAAATGTCATTAGCACAGTCAGGGACCACTTGTAAAACCATGCAGGACTGGATTACATTCTAAATGTCATTAGCACAGTCAGGGACCACTTGTAAAACCATGCAGGACTGGATTACATCTAAATGTCATTAGCGCAGTCCAGGACCACATGTAAAACCTTGCAGGACTAGATTACCTTCTAAACATCATTAGCACAGTCCAGGACCACATGTAAAACCATGCTGTACTGGATTACCTTCTAAATATCATTAGCACAGTCCAGGACCACAGGTAAAACCTTGCAGGACTGGATTACATTGGAGTCATTAGCACAGTCCAGGACCACATGTAAAACCTTGCTGTACTGAATTACACCTTCTAAATATCATTAGCACAGTCCAGGACCACATGTAAAACCATGCAGGACTGGATTACATTCTACATGTCATTAGCACAGCCCAGGACCACATGTAAAACCTTGCAGGACTGGATTGCCTTCTAAATGTCATTAGCACAGTCCAGGACCACATGTAAAACCTTGCAGGACTAGATTACCTTCTAAATGTCATTAGCACAGTTCAGGACCACATGTAAAACCTTGCAGGACTGGATTACCTTCTAAACATCATTAGCACAGTCCAGGACCACATGTAAAACCATGCTGTACTGGATTACCTTCTAAATATCATTAGCACAGTCCAGGACCACAGGTAAAACCTTGCAGGACTGGATTACATTGGAGTCATTAGCACAGTCCAGGACCACATGTAAAACCTTGCTGTACTGAATTACACCTTCTAAATATCATTAGCACAGTCCAGGACCACATGTAAAACCATGCAGGACTGGATTACATTCTACATGTCATTAGCACAGCCCAGGACCACATGTAAAACCTTGCAGGACTGGATTGCCTTCTAAATGTCATTAGCACAGTCCAGGACCACATGTAAAACCTTGCAGGACTGGATTAACTTCTAAATGTCATTAGCGCAGTCCAGGACCACATGTAAAACCTTGCAGGACTGGATTACATTCTACATGTCATTAACGCAGTCCAGGACCACATGTAAAACCTTGCAGGACTGGATTACCTTCTAAATGTCATTAGCACAGTCCAGGACCATATGTAAAACCTTGCAGGACTGGGATACCTTCTAAATGTCATTAGTACAGTCCAGGACCACATGTAAAACCTTGCAGGACTGGATTATCTAAATGTCATTAGCACAGTCCAGGACCACATGTAAAACATTGCAGGACTGGGATACTTTCTAAATGTCATTAGTACAGTCCAGGACCACATGTAAAACCTTGAAGGACTGGATTGCTTCTACATCTCATTAGCGCAGTCCAGGACCACATGTAAAACCTTGCAGGACTGGATTACATTCTACATGTCATTAACGCAGTCCAGGACCACATGTAAAACCTTGCAGGACTGGATTACCTTCTAAATGTCATTAGCACAGTCCAGGACCATATGTAAAACCTTGCAGGACTGGGATACCTTCTAAATGTCATTAGTACAGTCCAGGACCACATGTAAAACCTTGCAGGACTGGATTATCTAAATGTCATTAGCACAGTCCAGGACCACATGTAAAACATTGCAGGACTGGGATACTTTCTAAATGTCATTAGTACAGTCCAGGACCACATGTAAAACCTTGAAGGACTGGATTGCTTCTACATCTCATTAGCGCAGTCCAGGACCACATGTAAAACCTTGCAGGACTGGGATACCTTCTAAATGTCATTAGTACAGTCCAGGACTACATGTAAAACCTTGCAGGACTGGATTACCTTCTAAATGTCATTAGCACAGTCCAGGACCACATGTAAAACCTTGCAGGACTGGGATACCTTCTAAATGTCATTAGTACAGTCCAGGACCACATGTAAAACCTTGCAGGACTGGGATACCTTCTAAATGTCATTTGTACAGTCCAGGACCACATGTAAAACCTTGCAGGACTGGGATACCTTCTAAAAGTCATTAGTACAGTCCAGGACCACATGTAAAACCTTGAAGGACTGGATTGCTTCTACATCTCATTAGCGCAGTCCAGGACCACATGTAAAACCTTGCAGGACTGGGTTACCTTCGAAATGTCATTAGTACAGTCTAGGACTACATGTAAAACCTTGCAGGACTGGATTACCTTCTAAATGTTAATAGCACTGTCCAGGACCACATGTAAAATCTTGCAGGACTGAATTACCTTTAGGGAAGAAGTATCTAAACCTACAGATAGAGGCACAGCGAGTACTCAAGGTTCATAGGTTCATAGGTTCATAGGTTCATACTAGGCTATCTGCCCGAGGGCATTTACAAGCCTAGCCCATAGCTTTTTGGCTTACGCCACCCCTTTAGTATGGGGAACTATACCCATTATTTTGCTGTGCCTCTGTTGAGCAGTGACACTGAGGTAATCCCTGGGGTATATCTGCGATCTCCCATCCATTGGTCAAGGTTTCTCTTGAACAAGGCCAGCGAGGTGCTCTGCCTCACATATACCGGGATTTTATTCCACAGCATAGGGAGTCTTTGGGTGATGAATCTATCCCTCCAGCACGTCCTATTAATAGCCGTGTCGAGGTTTAAGTCTCCGCCCTTGTGGCTCTGACGGATCTAGATTTTTGAGGTGAAGCATACTCATCATATCTGGGTTTGCCATGTCCTTGTCTGTTAGCCCAAGGTCACCTCTGAGCAAGCGGTGTTTACTGAATAGAGCTGGAGTTCTTTCAGTCGGGCAGCATAGGACAGATGTTTGAGACCCTTTATCCTTTTGGTGAGGAACTTTTGTGGCCTCTCCAGCTGCTGCAAGTGTCGGGTCAGATACATTCGAATGGGGCATTGTACTCAATCATTGGTCTGATGAGTGATGAGTATAGGGAGACTATGACCTCCCTTGATCTAGATGAGAATCCCTTCATGATAAGGTGGGCAATGTAGAAGGTCTTCCTAACTACTTTAGCTACATGGGTGTCGAATGACAGACTACTATCAACCTGGGTCCCCAGGTCCCTGATAACTTCTTCTGTACTCAGTGGATTGCCACCTATTTGGTAGCTAGGGGTAACCTTGTTTTTCCCGAAGGGTATGACTATGCATTTTTGGCATTTAACTTTAGGCCATGGCTCTGGCACCAGTTATCCGTTTCTGTGAGACCCTTCTGAAGGATATCTGTGTCAGATGTGTTTTCTACTATGGCCCAGTTTGCAGTCATCTGCAAACTTTGTCAGCCATAACCCTCCTGTGTTTGCTTGTACTTGGAAAAGTAGATGCCAAACAAGAGTGGGCCCAGGACTGAGCCCTGTGGTACACCACTTGTGACAGGCTTTGAGTCTGACATGGCGCCAGCAACTCTGACCCTGTGGGTTCTGTCACTCAGCCAGTTTGCAACCCATCTTGTGATGTATGGGTTAACATTTAAGCTGATGAGTTTTTCAATGATACCCGAGTGGGGTATTGTATCAAAGGCCTTCGCCAGATCGAGGTAGGCTGTATGGACTGCCTTTCCCTCATCAATGGCTTTGGTGACTGTTTCAAAAAGTCAACCAAGTTTAGAAGGCATGATCTGCCTTTGACAAAGCCAAACTGGGATGGATCCAAAGTCTGCAAATTCCTATGTCTTTATTTATGAGGTCCATTATGATCCTCTCCATGGCTTTGCAGATAAGGCTTGTCAAGCTAATGGGCCGGTAATTTCCAGGGTCGGTGGAGGCACCGCCTTTGTGAAGTGGGACCACAGTTGCAGTGCGCCACTCCTGGGTACGTATCCAGAGGTAAGACTATGATTAAACAGCTGTCCTAGCTGTGGGTTTAATTCCTCGTTGAGTTCGTGGAGCACACAGCCGGGGACACCATCAGGTCCCATGGATGCTGTGTTTTTGCTTTGGAGAGCAGTTCTCACTTGGGCGTTGGAGATGTTTGGGGGCTGCAATCGCTTGGTATAGATATCTCTCCTTTTGGGGAGGGGAGAAGTTTGCACTGAACCTATCAGCCAGTATGTTGGCAATGTCTGTAGGATCAGTAATCTTCACATCATTTTGAACTAGTTCTGAGCATATCTGGGAGTTTCCTCCCAGGTTTCTAACATAGCTAAAGAAGGCCTTATGATTGTCTTTTGAGTCTTTAGCTATTTTTCTCTCAAAATTTGCTTTGGATGATTTTATGAGAGCTCTTAGTTTTTACTTATAGTGATCAAGGGTGTCTTACCTTTTAAGGATTTTGCTCTATCTTGTAGTAGCTTCCTCCTTTTGTTGTAGAGTTTGTTTATGGCTGGGGTCCACCAGAGTGGACGCTTGCCTTTGGTACAAAGAGTCTTTGTTTTGCTTGGGATTGCCTTATCCATGCAGTCCTGCAGGTGCTGGTAGAAGGCATTTGTAAGTGATTCAGCGGCTTGAGTACTGTTTTCCGTCGGCTCGGGGCCTTAAAGGAGACCACACTAGTCTTTAGAAGTGTGAAGTCGGCTTTCGAGAAGTTCTTTACTGTGGTCTTTTATTTCAGGTGGGGTGGGATGAGGACCTCCAGCGAGATTAGTTTGTGATCTGATCTCACCAGTGAGGGGTATACTTCCGGTGTTGAACATTGTGCTCCCATGTTCGTGATGATGAGATCAAGTATGTTTTCTCCTCTTGTGGGGATGGTGACTAGTTGTTCCATGGCATTTGAGTTTATGAATTCCAGAAACTTTTGGGCTAGGGTGTTTGGGCTTGAGTAGTGTTCCCAGTCTATATTAGGGTAATTGAAGTCACCTAGTATGATGGTGTTTGGTGATACATTTATCCCCTCTAGTGTTTTCAGGAAGGCCATGTGAGGTTCCTGAGTTTGTGAGGGTGGCCTGTAACATGCTACAATTTGCAGAGCAGTCTTGCCTATGGTTAATTGCACCTTCTTTTATTTTGCAGATTGCAGTGATTAGTACACTGTAATCACTAATCACTGCAATTTGCAAAATGAAAGAAGAACCTTGAGTACTTGCCGTGCCTCTATGCAGCAGTTAGCATTGTCGCCTCACAGCAAGAGGCTCTCTGGTTCGATTCTTGGCTGGAGTGCCTTCTGTGTGGAGTCGGCATGTCCTCCCTGTGATTGGCTGAAATTTAAGACATGCAGGTAGGTGCGTGCTTCCGTGGGTGTGCCTTCTCTGAAATATGGTCACCGGGCTGGCAACTCAACACCATAAAAATCATTGCTAATCATAAGCAGACTGGAGATCCGCTGTGGTGACTCCTAACTGGGAAAAGCCAAAAGACTTTTTAGTGATTAGTATACTGTGGCTTCTCTTTCACCAGACTTCTCTGTCTAAAATTGGATTTTGAATGTTTGAGTTTAGAATACCAGTAGCTGCAGCCCAAGCTTTTTGGTTATGAACGAATAATCATAATTTATTAGCAATGAAATACAGAAGTTAACAAGTGAGCAGCACATTTATCCCTTTCTGCCTTCCATCAGTGATATACATTTGATGACTTTTTCTAGTATAGATCATTTATGTTGTAACATACTATCAGAATATTTACAGAAATACTGGGACATTTCAACTGATGTGAAAGTGATAGCTTATTTTTGGAAATAAGCTATACAGAGAAAAAGGTGCAGACCATAAGTTAAAAGAACTACAACAAGCAGTCTCCAATTATTTATATATGCAAACCTTCACAAAGAGGTAGATATCTTGCTAAAGACCACAACAGTCAACCATGTACATGGCAGTAGGTAAGCTGTTTATGCCTTCTGTGCATGGTTTGATACCCATTTCTATGAATTTAGAAAGTTCTTCTCAAGACGTGGATCTTTTAACTACATAAAGACGGCTAAATAACGGTTTGTGCAGCAATCTCCTATGCTGCTATTCTCTATGGAAAAATGCACTGATACATCTCCTAAATATATAAAAACATAGTGCATGTTACTCACAGACAAGCCATTTAACTGGACAGTTAGTAATATAAATGATATGACTTTGACCGTATTTACCTTTTAAGCTAACTTACTTGATCATTTTTATAAGTTATGGATTGGAATGTGGGACCTTAACTCCCAGAAGGATGACATATATTTTAGCAGTGCATATAATGTGTAAATATAAATGGATGTGAAGTGTATATCTGTTTAAGACAAGGCTGCACATAATTGAATAATTGATGTTAAAGGCGGGCTTTTAAACTATTTAAGGGCAAGTGTTTTTAGACGTAATGTTCTGATGAAGTCATTTTATTACTGATGAAAGCACTTAACTTTTATTGTTGTTTTACATTGCTTGAATAAACGCTTGATACGTGGTTGGATCCGGTCTCCTGGAATTACTTGGCTTGGCTTGCCGATACAGATTCATTTGTTTTGCCGATACAGATTCATTTGTTTAGATGCTGTCCTCTCAAAAAGCAATTTGTACACAGTATTGCATGAATCCTTCTTCTTCTTCTTCTTTCAGCTTTTCTCGGTTAGGAGTCGCCACAGCGGAACTCCGGTCCGCTAATGAATTGCAGTAGATTTTTACGGTGCCAAGGTGCCAGTTTGATGCCCAACCTTCAATGAAGCACGCCCATTCATGCATGTCTTTCGAACTCCAGCCACTCGACCGCAGGGAGTACATACAGACTCTACACAGAAGGCGCTCCAGCCGAGAATCGAATGAGAGAACCTCTTGCTGTGAAGCAACAACGCTACCGCTGCACCACCGCAGCTAGACAGTATTGCATGAATCCATGGTAAATAATTTCTATGCTGCATTAAAAGACTGCATCATACAGGTCAGTTTGAGTTAAATTACTTTTAGCATTTGCTATTTTCTTTAGCTAGCACCCAGTAGCAAATCACCATTCAAAAGCAGTGACTGTGAAGAGACTGCTAGATTCCCACCCCAAGCTGTCACCTGTCAATCAGCTTTTTTGTTACTTTGCTTGACCCTGTTTTGCAGGCAGTAATCAAGTAGCTGTAGAACACACTGAAGCACATTCTTTGTCTTTTCAAGCCTTTCACAACTGGCACCATCATTAAGTGCTTTGACTGAAGGACAAGTATTGTGGTGATTTGGGACTGACTACATACCTGGCTTAGCCTTTACTTTTATTTATTTAGTTAGCTGTTTTTTGAAGGGGGTATCACACACAATTTTTTGGATAACTGTGAGTTGTCACCATGGAAAAACTTTGGAAATTAATTAATGAACAAGCTAATGAGAAAGAAGCATCTTTGAAGCCTTTGAAACAATTTTACTATAAACACTGCTATCACTTCAGTGGGGCACAATTCTGTCCAAAGGCAGCAGGTCTTTACCTTCAGAGTATAAATGCATCAACCAAGGAGCCAGTGGAACACTGCCAAAAGGTTTCCTTAGGCATCGAACTATTCTTGACAGTCAGTATATGCTCAGAACAGATAAATGTTCTGATGATTGCATACTATTCAACAAAATGACAGAAAAACTTCAGAAAATTGATTTATCTTGTCCACCTGGTGAATCTGGGGAAACTGGGGCAATGCAGCAATTGCCTCATGTACACAGACAACCCTCTCCTCCTACCACCCAACACTACAACCTATGAGAGATGCACTTACATAGCCAAACTGGAAGCAAAGCTCTCTCCACCCAAGATTGTGCTAGACAGTCAATAGGAGAAGGTTAACACCTGCACTACACCTCAAGCAACACAGCCCTTCTAAACCCACACCACCAACACCCACAAACAGCAACATTAAATCCACATATGCGGAGGCCCTTAACTGTAACCTGCCCAAGCAACAAGGACCTCTGAAGCTGAAATTCAAACAAACACCAATCACAAAGCTCACAACACCAGTGTGCAACCCAGCAACAGCCCCTAAGGCAAGACAATGTACCCAACACTTTAGTCATAGGGGACTCTATAGTCAGGCACATTGATGTCCCACTCAATAGGCTGAAGAAGGAGAAAAATTACAGTTAGTTGTCTGACAGGTGCCAGGATCCGCCACATAATGCATGCACTCAAGTCACTCCACAAGTACAAATATGACTCTGTCATTGTCCTTGTTGGCGTGAATGACTTGAGATGTACCTCCCTGGACTACATAAAAAGAGACATGGAAGAGCTCTTGGATTATGTGGCCCAGGCAGGTATGACCCTAGCCCTGAGTAGCATCCTGTCTTCACCCAGAATGATACCACAATATAAAGACAAAATGATTGACTTCAGCAATTGGTTAAGCTTCTGGTGTCATTCAAAGGGGATCCAGTATCTGTCTGCCTGGAACTACATGATCGACAGACCATGATGCTTTGCCAGAGATGGTCTGCACTTGTCACCCCTGGGATTCAGGTTACTGGCTAAGGCTCTTGCCACCCCTATAGTGCATTTTTTAGGCAAAGTTCAAAGGACAAAACCACCACCATAACAGGTACAAGCATGCAAATTCTGAAGGTAATGCTATTCAGTGTAAGAAGTCTAAACCTCAAAATGCACTCTCTCGAGGCACTCCTAAAAATGGAGAATATTGATATCTGTGCAATAACTGAGACCTGGTTCAAGGCTCCAGAGAGCACCCCTGCAATACCAGGCTACAACTCTTACCACACATTTTGGCCACCAAACCAGGACCGAAACACTAAAGGTGGAGGAGTCTCCATATTCACCAAGGATATTCACACCACCAGGATAGTTGCCCAATGCAATGCATCTGAATTCTCCAGGTGCAACTAACACTAGGTAAGACTGCAATCCAAATTGTAGCTTGCTACAGATCCCCCACCATGCCCCAAGATTCTCAGTACACCTTTCTAAACATACTGGAAAATATTAAGATACAACCAAACACCCTAATATTGGGTGATTTCAACTACCCTGCCATTAACTGGTGAAACTACTCGTGTACCAACACCTTTGCCCAACGGTTCTTGGAAATCATAAATTCCAACGCCCTGGATCAACTAATCCATAGTCCCACCAGGGGCTCCAATATCCTAGACCTGGTCATTACCAACTTGGGAAATTGGTGCTCCACACCTATGGTCACCCCCTCATTGGTCAGGTCTGGCTATAAGCTAATCACCCTTCACATCCACATCCCAACCCCACCCCCCACTAAGGAAACCTCCATAAAAAAACTTCTCCAAATCCAACTTCATGCTACTCAAGTCAGAAGTGACAATCTTCATGATACCCATGCAGACGAGAACTGAAAGTTTGACTGCTGAATCCTTCACTATGGCACTGTACGAGCACATCCACTCATGCATGAATCATGCCATCCCAAATAGAACCACGATGCTCTCCTTCAAAAAAAGGAAGCCAATATGGTGGTCCCCTGCCATAAACAAACTTTACAACAAAAGGAAGAAACTGTTGTAGAAAAGAGGAAAATCCCAGGATGCAAAAAAACTCTCTTACCAGCCTCAGTAAGAAGCTGAGATCCCTCATAAAATCCTCCAAAGCTAGTTATGAAAATAAAATTGCCAAAGATTCCAAAGACAACCACAAGGCATTCTATAACTATGTCAAGAAAATAAATGGAAATGCTCAGATCTGCTCTGAGCTACAACAGAATGGCATTAAATATACTGATCCCAAGGATATTGCCAAAATCCTGGCAGACCAATTCAATGTCAACTTCACTCCCCCCCCCCCCACCCCCCTAAATGGCCCATCTCAATACCGGAAGATTGCCAAATTCCGGTAATAACAGCCACACAGGTAAAACATGTACTCTCCAAAGCTTAGAATACAGCATCCTTGGGACCAGATGACATCCCGGGCTGTGTATTACATGAACTACAAAATGAACTGGCATCTCACCTAAGTGTCATGTTTAATCATAGCCTCACCTCAGGCTTCGTGCTCACTGAGTGGTGCACAGCTACAGTTATCCCAGGACACAAGGGGGGATCCACCTTGGATCCCGGGAACTACCGCCCCATCAGTCTGATGAGCCTGATCTGCAAGGCCATGGAACGTATTATCATGGAACTTATAAACAAAGACATTGGCAACCTTCAAACACTGGACCCCACCCAGTTTGAGTTTGTGAAAGGTCAATCTTGTCTTCTGAACCTGATTGACTTCTTCAGATCAGTCTACAGAGCCCATGGATGAGGGTAAGGCAGTCCACACAGCCTATCTGGACCTCGCCAAGGCCTTTGACACCATCAACCACTCTGGAATCATAGATAGACTTACTAAGCAGCTGGGCATTAATCCCTACATCACTCGATGGGTTGCCACCTGGCTTACTGACAAAACCCACACTGTAAAAGTAGCCAACTATAAATCCAGCTCCAGACAAGTGGAGTACTTCAAGGTTCAGTCCTGGGACCACTCTTCTTTGGCATCTACTTCTCCGAAGTACAGGCCAACACTAAGGGACTCTGGCTAACAAAGTTTGCAGATGACTGCAAACTGGGAGCCATTACTGAATCCCCAAATTATGTGGATACTCTACAAAAGGGCCTTACAGAAACAGATGCTTGGTGCCAGAGCCATGGGCTCAAGCTCAATGCCAAGAAATGTTTAGTTATCCCCTTTGGGAAAAAAACATGGACCGATGAATTACCACATAGGTGGCAGTACACTAAACACCAAAACTGTGATAAGAGACTTAGGGACACAGGTGGACAGTGGTCTTACCTTCGATAACCACATCGCCCCAACAGTCAGGAAATCCTTCTATGTGGCACACCTCCTCACTAAGGGCTTTTCATCCAGAAAAAATGAGGTCATTGACCCACTGTACTCATCCCTCATTAGACCCATTATAGAATACAACTCCCCGTTTGGTATGTACCTCTCAAGACATCTGCAACAACTGGAAAGGCCGCAGAAATACCTCACTAAAAGAATCACAGGTCTATAGCAGATGCCCTACGATGACCTTCTTTAAAAACTCCAGCTATACTCTGTCGCACATCATCTACTCAGAGGTGATCTCTGCTTAACATACAAGGCCATGTCAAACCCAGAGCTGCTGGACATGCTACACTGAAAGAAATCCCAATCCCTCAGAGCCACATGCTCCAGGGATCTAAACCTTGTCATCATAATAAACAAAACATGCTGTAGGGATAGGTTCCTGACCCAGAGACTCCCCAGACTCTGGAATAGACTGCCCATACATGTCAAGCAGAGCACCTCTTTGGCCCTCTTCAAAAGGAACCTTGACGATTGGATGGGAGAAAGGAAATTCACTCCGGGGATCACGTCAGTTGCCCTGCTAGACAGGGGTCCAGGAAAGTAAACAGTGTGGGAAGAAATAGCCAGGGAATTGTTATGGATAGGCTTCTATAGGCCCTAGGGCCGACAGCCTAGTACCAACCTATGAACCTATAAAATAACCTTTGTTCTCCATACCCCTACAGTTAGGAATGGTGTAAACTTCCTAATCCCCACTATTATGTGATCTTGCCACATTGTAGTGTTATTTATTTTTTTATGTATGGGCAGGGTGGGTCACCAAGCGTCTGCAATCATTCTGCTGTCAGAACAACCTGTAACAGCCAACTAGGGGTGGGTCTTTTGGACCTCACACCTTAAATCCAGATATTCTTAACATAATGTATAAAATAAACATTATGCCAAAAGGAAACACAAGGTACGCGGGTACCTTGTGTTTCCTTTTGGCATAATGTTTATTTTATAAATGTATGTTCATACTAATATAGCAAGAATACCTGTTTCCTCTGTAGAGTTAGCATTTTTTTTTTGTATAAGTGTAATAATTTTATAATAATTTTCTATATACTATCAAAAGACATTTAGCAATATGTATGAAGGGATATTACACCTAGTATATACAATATTCATATTCCAATTATCACTTGCGATCTATACTAAGGATCCATTGTTAAAATTCCTACACCCCGAGTAGTGAGAGCATGCACTACACAGAATGCAAACCTTTCAAATGACTGCTTAAAAATAAACACGTCTTACTAATGTTACCTCCAATGCAGGTGCAGTCACTTTGATATAGACTATCCTGTAAGTCCTTAAAGAAGATTAGATCCTTAGAGCTCCCAGACGGCTTCCATTAATTTGTATTGGTATCCCCAACTGTCTTTAAGAAGCACTAAAGAACCTTTTTGTCAGAATGAATAATGCTCTTCATACCATATATTAATTACAGATCTGAAGAAATTGCATGCTCTTTTCCAACAACCAAAGGTAATGTATTAAAAATTACACCTCCTATTAACTCCATTAATCAGTTCCTCATGGTACGTGGTCTGTATACCTCTACAAATACTCCTGGATCAATAATATCTGTTCCCCCTCACAAAGTATCAAAACCACTATATTATTTGCAGTGGCTATTAGCAGATTAGATCTGTTTTTACGACAAACACTGCATCATGTCCGAATTGCTGCTGTCAGCCATCACTTCATTAACCCTCTGACTATACAGATAGGACCCAATGAATTCAGGAATCTTCCAGCAACTTGTTTTTCTGGAAGAAAAACTGATGTTGGGTAAGACACGTCTAATTTTTACTAGTTCTGCATCAGCTCTCCTTCTTGTGCTCTGTTTTCACATATTCAGTACTATCAGCCCCTATGAGGAGCTACAACAAAGATCACTTGCAAGGTCCAGACACCAGGCTACATAGTGTTTTAGCTTTTTCCCAATACAAAATACTTCTGAATCGAGAATAAGATGTGCAACGATAACACTTCCCATTACCTTACTCCTGTCTTAGCTATTTACAAAGGTGGTCGTTATAAAGAAGGTTGTCGTTATAAAGGGCTTTTCTTACATACTTCCCTTGGTGACCTCTTCAGAACAGCTCAGTGTCAGTTTAGACTTCGACAGATTCAGTGGGGACAGCTTGCATAAATGCTCAGTTTTGTAGTTTTGTGTTTATATATACACACACATACACTGCTCAGTTTTGCATATCTGTATGTGTGTGTATTTATGTGTATATATTTATCTGTGTGTGTGTGTGTGTGTGTGTGTGTGTGTGTGTGTGTGTGTGTGTGTATACATAGATTATACACACATATACACACCCACACACATATATATGCATATATATAGATGTACTGATATACACACACCAGTACTAGTGGCTGGCTGCTCCTTTATACCTTTGAGGCAATTCAGACTTGGCTTACTGAACACAGTACCCGCAGAAAGGGAAAACAGAACACAAGAGAGAGAGATGATGAGCAAGGGGGCATAATGGTTGAAATGAGAAATGGATTTTACAATTTATAATGCTAAAATGAACTTGCAACTGAAGTAACCTGAAACCTTTCCTGAAATGACCAAAATAAGTATTTTGGTGGTTAGTATGGAAAAAGGCTGAAGAAAAGTTTGACAAGAAAGAAATATACGCTATCAGCTACAGGCCCAATTTCTAGGAAGGTGGAGTAGAGCATGTGACAAAATAAGTTTTATAAGGAGGATTAATGGAACAAGCTGCCATGAATTGTGTTGTACACTAGTGTTTGATTCCTCCAACCTACATTTGGAAAAAGTCTGACAATCAAGACAACACTCTAAGAACACCTAATAAAACAGAGCTTTGGCCTGCCCTGATGGCATAGAGGAATGAAGCCCAGACATTGCCCAAATAACCTATTTTTGATTAGTGGCACAGACACTGGACAGATCAGGAAAAGAAGGTTGAAAGTTTTTGGTCATTCTGGGTTGAAAATAGTGGCAAAGCTCACTGCATTACCATCACTTGCAGAAGTGACTGGATATTATCTCAGTAATGAGTCTGGTGACCCTACACTGCACAGGCATGCTGCTTAGATGCGTAACAAAATGCAGGCCTCCTACCCCATCAGCAATTGTAGCACTCACACAATTGCATGGAGATGGATTAGGTGAGTGGGGTAATCTCTTACACAAGGATAGTGCCTCTTGCTTTACCTGACTCTCACCTTGGATGAATTAATGGACTATAGATCTCTCACTTCCAGGGAATAAATTGGTCATTTGAGAAGCTGGAAAGATAGAGCTCAGTATTCAAAAGGGGGTCAGAAATGTATTTATTTCCAGTTTGATTACCAGGGAGGTCCACTGGGCCCCGAGGACCTGTTTTCAGTTGAGGCCCGGGGAGAAAAGCTCCAAAAATACAAATTACAAAAGTATGAAAAATATAAGTGATACATTGAGGAGACCAGTTTGTACAATAGGAACATTCATTATTACAAATAGTCAAATACAACTTCACTAAGATTTTTCTAAAAAGGTTATACAATTATAAAGCTATTCTTATAGAGTAATTTGAGAAAATGCATTATATATGCACACAGAGAAGAGAGTTAAGAAGATTTTTTTTGCATGCATTCATTTTAAAGTGTGACTCTATTTACAATATATGCACAAAGAGGTTCAAGGATAAATAGCTGTAGGACATTTTGAGTACTAGGGTACACTCTAGGTAGGATATCAATATGATGGCTTTTTACATGCATCCGTTTTAAAGTGTGAATCTATTTACAACATTTACACAGAGGGGTTCAAGGATAAATAGCTGTAGGACATTTTGAGAGCTAGGGTACATTCTAGTTGGGATATCAATGTGTTCTTGGATAGTTTTTAGGTGGGGTATACTATATGCACTACACCTCACCTTTTTACACTCTAGGTAGGATATCGGTGTGTTCTTGTATAGTTTTAGGTAGGGTGAAGACAGGTGCATTTCCACTTAGCGGACAGATGTTTGAAAAGCTGAGTTTTGAAATTTTCAGAGTTTGCTATTGTTCTTAGAGAAGAAGGGAGAGAGTTCCAAGCCTTGCCAATAGTGAAAGAGAGGAGAAGTTGGCCAGCTGGACTTTTAGGTTTGTTGATAGCAATCAGGTTTTGATGTTCAGATCTGAGAGTTCTATTGGGGATGTAGGATGGAAGGATGTTAGCTAGAGCAGGACAGTTAATTGGATGAAATATAGGTTTGTGTGCTGTGGTGAGCTGCAGATAGTTTAGGTAGTTTGGTAGTTCTAGCCAGTTTAGGGATTGAAGGGAAAGGCAATGATAGGTGGAATTTTTACTGTTGGAGGCAAATTTAGAGATTTTGTTGTAGCAGCTTTCTAGTTTGGAGGTGATAGAGGATGACAGGTTGGTTAGGAGAGGAGCTCCATATAATAATGAGGGCAAAAGGTAGGTAGTGGCCAAAGTGTGCCTGGTGGAGTGAGAGAGAAAGCGATTATTCCTATATAGCATGCCTAGTTTTTGGTGGGTTTTCTTAATATTTTGTTGAATATGTATGTCAAACTTAAGGAATTCGTTGACTGTAACACCGAGAAGTTTGGCAGAGGGAACCACTTCAATAGTGGGGTTGGAGTGACTAAAGTCTTTGAAAATATCTTTGTCATAGGAGTAGGACTTTCTGGGGGAGAAAAGGAGAATTTTGGATTTGTTAGCATAAAGGGAGAGGTGATTTTGGTATATCCAGTTTTCAGTAGTAGAGAAAGCAGCTTGGGTTTTGAGGAGCAGTTCAGAGATGTTTGAGGCAGAGCAGACTAAGGTTGAATTGTCTGCGTATTGAATAATTTTGGCATTGGGGATAGCAATGTGAAAGTTACAAATGAAAATATTAAATAGCATGGGTCCGAGGTTGGATCATTGTGGTACACCTGTTGGTGTAGGTAGGAAGGAGGAGATGGAGTTTTTCCATTTGACTGCCTGAGACCTGTCTAATAAGTAGCTAGAGAACCAGGATAGAGAGTTAGGTGGAAGATGCTGGTTTGAGAGGTGAAGAAGAAGGTGTTTATGGGAAACAGTATTGAAAGCTTGAGAGAGATCAAGCAAAACAGTAGAGACCAGGTGACCTGAATCTCGGGCTTGATTGATAGTTTCTAAGAAGGAAAGTAGAGCAGTAGTAGTACTATGGCCAGGACGAAAACCATGTTGGGATGGTGTAAGAAGATGGTTTTGGATTAGAAAAGGCATAAGTTGGAAGTGGATGCACTTTTCTAAGATTTTAGAGATTGGTGAGAGTAGAGCGATAGGGCGGAAATTTGCGATGTTGGTGCTCTTGCCTCCTTTGTGAAGAGGAAGAATGTAAGCTGAGCGCCAAAGTTTGGGGACGTAACATTCGTTAACAGATCTATTGATAATGATGCTGATTGGGAGTGCTATCCCGTCTGCAGCACATTTTAGGAAAGTGGAGGGAATATTGTCAGGGGCATTAGAGCAGGGTTTAAGTTTAGACAGAAGTCTTTTTATAAAGTTAGTTGAGACAGGTTTGAGCTTGAACCTGAGGGGAGGGTTATTGGGGGAACTGGAGGGAGAAGATAGGGGAACAGATGGGTTATTGCTAGGGAAGGTTTTGGTTAGGTCAGATATTGTCTGTATGAAGAAAGTGTTAAATTCTGAGCATAGTTCTAGGTCAGATTTACTTGGATCAGTACAGGGATTATTCTTGGAGCCGGGATTAAGGAGAGAGTTTACTGAATTCCAGAATTTCTTGGGGTTGTTGTTATTATTAGACTGGAGGTTGATGTAAAAGGATTTTTTGTCCTTGGTGATTTGTTGTTTTACTTGGTTACGTAGTTGCTTATATTGGAGCAAGGTATTGGGCAGTTTATTATTTTGGAGCAGCTTCCATAGTTTGTCCTTTTGATGCATAACTTGTTTAGTATGTTTAGATAACCAGGGAGCAGTATTTATTTTTACCCTTTTATTTCTGATAGGGGCAAAAGAGTTGAGCGTATCTAAGAAGACAGAGTTGAAGTAGTCGATAGCAGCATCAAGAGGGAAAGTTTTAAGGTCTTGCCAGTTCATTTGTTTGAATAGGTTTGAGAGAGTTGTAGGGTTAAAGTTACTAAGTCAGAAAAAATGTAGCCCAAGCCAAAAGAACAAAGTCCAGCACAACAGGACCCGGAAAGCAACAACTAAATATAGTATTGTAAATCCTTTGTGTGGCCAATACCAACACAAATGCAGCTTGTTAAAAAGCTTTTATTAGATCTCGCAATTCAAAACCAAGCGCTTTCTCCCAGTCACTACCGGGCTTTCTCAAGGTAAAACAGTTTAGTACTTGAGGTTAAGCAAGACATTAAAAATGATAATATTAAGAAGAAACTGGGAACTTTTCCTTGTGGGAACTGTAGACAATGTCATGCAATGTTAAATGGGGGAATTTTATATTTGCCTTCTAGGAAATTTAATTACAGACCCCAAAAATACTACAACTGTGGGGTGAAAGGTGTGGTTTACATTGGGTTTTGTGAAGAATGCAAAGGGTTTTATGTTGGTAAAACAGAGCAGGTTTTAAGATGAAGGGTGTATGAACACCTGAATGACATCAGCAACCATAAGTAAAGCAATGCTTTTTATAAACACCTGTTGGCATGTGAGAATATGCGTTTAAGGTTTATTGTTCTTGAGCAAGTTGCCCCTGAAGTTAGAGGTGGCAACTGGGAAACCAAACTGGAATACCGTGAACTACTTTAGCAACTTAAATTGGATGCTAATAGGTTTCCCGGTATGAATGAGAGCATTAACATTAATAGTGTTTTAAAAATGAGACAAGTTAGACTGTAAAGTTGGAAATATTCTGTCTAACAGAGGTCTGTTCGGGTTTGTATTAGGACTTTAATGACATGTTTTAAAAGTTAAAGCACAAAAACAAAAACAGGAAGAAGTTTGGAGTTTTAAAAAAAAGGGGGGATGTTTATTTGTTTTGGGAATATGGTCAACCAACATAATAGTGCTGTTTTACCCTTTTGACACAAGATTGTTTTACAAAAATTTTACATGAACTTTACATTTTTACACTTTTACAATTTCACCCTTTTATATATTTTTTGTATTTCACTTTAAAGTATTAACAAGTATTAATTAACTGAAACGTGATCTTGTTTAAAGTATAAATGAAATGATATGAGTTACTAAACTGTTTTACCTTGAGAAAGCCTGGTAGTGACTGGGAGAAAGCGCTTGGTTTTGAATTGTGAGATCTAATAAAAGCTTTTTAACAAGCTGCGTTTGTGTTGGTATTGGCCACACAAAGGATTTACAATACTATATTTAGTTGTTGCTTTCCGGGTCCTGTTGTGCTGGACTTTAAAGTTACTAAGATTACGAGTTAGGATGTATTGGTGTTGGTAAGGAGAAGAGCTGGTAGTGCGATGAATAAAGGCTGGGAGATGATCACTAATAGTATCAGGAATTGTTCCAGAATTAGTGATATTATTTGGATTGGAGACTAGGATCCAGTCAATAGAGGATCCTGGGGGGGTTAGTTTTGTTGGGTTGGGTTATATGGTGTATTGTTTGAGTGAAGTTGCAAAGGTTGATGTCTTGGGAGGGAGAGAGAGAGTTGATCTTGTTCCAGTCGATATTTACATCACCTAAGATGTATGTTTCACAGTTAACTTTAGTAGATACCCATTGGAGAATGTCTTCGAGGATAGGGATATTGTTCGCGGGGGAGATATACAGGGCAATAACAGATATTTTTGTGTCTATTTAGTTTCAGTAGTCCAGCTGTAAGTTCAGTATTTTTGAATTGAGGAACTGGAATTTGGAGGGGAATTACAGTAAGTGATTTAGAGTAAGCTATGGCAGAGCCACCACCTTTTTTAATTGGTCGGTCATTTCTAATAATGTGGTATCCAGGGGAAGTATCTCTGAATCAGAGATATGGGGTTTAAGCCAAGTCTCAGAAATGGCTAAGATGTCTGGTTGGTTATAGGTTAACCAAGTCTGGAAGAGGTGGACTTTGTTATTGAGACTTGGGTTGATGTGGATATCTCCAGCTAAGAATATGTTGTTGAATGGAAAAGACTTAAGAAATTTAGGTTTACAGATTGAGAGTTTAGGTGGATGTAAGGTTATTTTGTGTGTAAATGTATTAGCAGTAATGGAGATTTTATAGTGGAACAGGTAGAGTTGATTGTGAGAGATAAGATAAGAGGAGAAAGAATGGAAGTAAGAGTTAGGGTGAAGGAAGTTTTTAGTGGATGTTATTTTTGTTGGTGGGATTGGATAAGCAAAGGAGGAGTATGAGCTGGTATATCATGAAGGAATCAGAAAGAGAAGGTGGAAGCAAGGGGCTTTGAGTTGCTGGAGGATTGAGGAAATCATGATTATGCAAAGGGAGAGAGATAGGAATGCCAGTTGAAGTAGAGAGTATGTTTGAAGATGAAGAATGAAATTGGAAAGAGGAGTAGTTTGTCTGAAGTTATATGAAGGAGGCAGGAATATAGTTGTGAGGGATGTGGAGAATGGAATATTGAGGGAGAAGTGATGGAGGAGATGTATGAGAGGAGAGGGAGGAGATTGGGTACATGGAGTGAATAGGCAGTGGCTAAAAATGGGTAAATTAGAGTGGAGTGAATAGGCAGTTGCTAAAGTTGGGTAAATTAGAGTGGGTGTATTAAGAGCAGTTGTAAGGCGGGAAGAAGAGCTATTGGGTAATTGGAATAGGTGGGCAGAGAGATGGAGGAATAAATGTAGGAGTGCTGGGGGTGGGTGGGATTTGCGGGCAGGGTAGGGGAGCGAGTGAGCCCACAGGGCGAACGGAGCAGTTTCAGACAGGTAAGGAGGAGAGAGTCTGAGAGAACAATCAGTGAGCAGCAGGCTACTGCAATTCACCTTACTGGTAAGTAAGGGTGAGTGTAGGTTGAGATAATCTGAAGTGGTGATGGAAGAGGGGTAGCAAAGGGCAGAAAGCCGAGGAGTGCAGCAGGTAGACTGAGAGGTGTATAGGCAGTCTAGTATAACAGAGCTGTACTTGGGAATGATGCAGGGAGACAAAGAAGGGTGAAAGTGTAAAACAGGACTAGTAGAGGGAGCTAGCCTGGAAGGGAAAAAAGAACTGTGTAGGAGCTATGCTGGGGGTGGGGGAGAGACTGAGATCAGAGATAGCTATTATGGAAGGGGCAATTTACAGTTATAGGTGGCTAAGCAAGGCCAAGAGAATGTGTTTATGTAGGGCTAGGGAGGGGTATGGCTGCTGGGTAACCTGGCTAGGTAGCAGATTTTTAATACATATAGGAAATACAGTTGAGAAAGTATCAGCTTTACTACCTGGTGGGGGAAACACATACTTTATTGCTTCCCAAGGTACAGGGTTCTGGTATAGGACAGCAAGTAGCTTTACTTCTTATTGAAGAGGCTGGAATTGTTTGCCTGTGGTCCTTATTAGTCACTCAGGGATGGTCCCTTAGTCTTAAAGCAGGGTTAGATGGTAAGAAAGTTTATTGCTTCACAAGGTACAGGGTTCTGGTATAGGACAGCAAGTAGCTTTACTTCTTATTGAAGAGGCTGGAATTGTTTGCCTGTGGTCCTTATTCGTCACTCAGGGATGGCCCCTTAGTCTTAGAGCAGGGTTAGATGGTAAGAAAGTTTATTGCTTCCCAAGGTACAGGGTTCTGGTACAGGACAGCAAGTAGCTTTACTTCTTATTGAAGAGGCTGGAATTGCTTGCCTGTGGTCCTTATTCGTCACTCAGGGATGGTCGTTTAGTCTTAGAGCAGGGTTAGATGGTAAGAAAGATTGTAAAAAAAAAAGTCACTACGGCCAGAAAAAATGCACAGCAGCCAGTAGTAAAAGAAAAGAACTATGGTCAACTGGGACATGCATATTAAAATCAAACTGCACTAAAAAGAAAAAGTGAACCTTGGGCAAAGGCATGTAAGATTGTACACAAGGATCCTAGTGCGCTCTGAATTTTAAGCACCAACATAAGCAATGTGTTCATATTAAAACATGTGGAAATGGTTTTCTCTTACCAAAAGGGACTGTTCACCTGAATGCAAAGATCAAACCTGACTTCAGGAAGTGCAAAGTGTTTGAACGACCACTGTCGTCCATACTCATTCACAGTTAGGAAAAATGGCAAAAACTGCTTGCCTCTTAAGAGAAAGTAGCATGCTTGGTCACTGAAGGTGTTCCCAAAATGGCACCCTTACCCTTTCATATCGACAAATTAAAGACATGTGAAAAAGCTTTCTTGTAACTAGGTCCTTCCACATGGAGTGAACTACATATTGAAATAAGATCGTTATTATTAACAGAATTCAAGAAGGTTCTGAGAAAACACCTGACTGAAAAAAAGTATGTGCAAATGCGTTAGACGGACAATAGTTAGTAACCTCAAATCCAGCATATACCATGCCTCTTTAAAAGATTTCAACCAATATCCAAGACTAAAACTGCATAATTCAATTCATCTGTATATAACGTATAGAGTAAACTGTGCTGTTACTTTCCTATGTAATCTATGTAAATCTGAGTTTGTCCAAGCACATTAATCTGAATATGTATGTATGTATGTATTTGTACCATTTCTTCATATATGTGCATATGTATTATTTCATGTAAGCTGTTAACTGAACCCATGACCTGGCTGCAAAGGCTGAGTAGACACGTCCACTCACCTGGTCAACAAACAAGGCCTACCTTATACTGATAAAGTTACAAGCTAAATGACGAGTGAATAGAACACTGGTGGGATGGTCTTAATGGGTAGTACCCAGAACGATGGGGCCAGAAAATGCATGGCAAAATACATGCATTAACATCAGAACCTAGTCTATACCTCAACCTTTGTTCAGCAGGAGCTTCTTGGTTGAAGAAACAAAGAAATAAAGATACACGCTCTGGATAATTTTTTTGCTACTGGAGTTATGATGTTATTGTTTTTTACACAGTCCTATAGCAAACAGAATATTCTTCCAAAGTTCTTAAACAATTTATTTCCAATAGTCAATAAAAGTACAGTACAGAAAAACAGAATTCTTCCATAACGTCTTTCTACTTCTACCCTCCTATGATTTGTTCATAAGTTCTGAAAACTGTCTTCACTGCAGATTTGTGAAGTCATAAATGTTTACTTCTCCTTCTATAATAATCTCTTAAGCCACAGCTCAACAGCAAATATTAATCTAAATGAATCTAACCAATATTTGAAGTTTAGCTGTTATTAGCACAATTTCTACAAAACAAGTACATTTTATTAGCTCGTCGCGTATATGGTGTGGAATGCCACAGCTCTAGCAGGCTACACATAACTTACTCTCCACAGCATTTTTTTGAAAAATAAACTTAAAATGCTTAAGATAAACAAATGCAAATGTTTGTGAACAATAAAAGCTATTAAAAGCTTTTAAAAAGTATACAAATATCAATGTTATCAGTAAGAAATGAGGATTGGGAACAGACCAATTTGTCCAGAGACACTTTGAGTGGTTAGTTGGTTAGAGAAAAGGGGGACAAAGTTTGGGGGAGGGGGTTGAGTGGGAAGTGGAAAGAGTTTAAGTAGAGCAGTGGGTAAGGAATGTTTAAGTCTGGATGGATGAGTGCTTAGGAGGAAGTGAGATAAGTGTAAAGAGGGGCTAAGGGGGGTCTTATGTGAGTGTAGATGAGTTGGGAGGTCATATTTAGGCATAAACTTGCTGTATTGCAGGCTCACATCCAAGACAACCAGCAGGTATTTATGTGGACAGGTTCGCCTTGGGTTAATAGCAGTATGCATGAAGGAGGTGGCTAATGGTTGTATAATATTTTTTTTTACTGCAGAGGGTGTGGAGAAGGGGCTTTAGACTTTGTGGGGATGGATTTGTGATAAGTCGTAGGACGTGGCTGCTTGCTGCATGCGATGGCAGTTCTTTGGTCATCTTGTTTGCTGTGGGTTGCTTTGACTGGGTTTATGTGGGCTGGTAGTCTGTTTTGATGTTTAGAGCTCTGGGAAGGTTTGTTACTTAAATCTTAATAGTATTGTCAGATGGCTTCTCTCCTGGTTCGGTTTTGATAGTGTCATTACTTACCTAGTAATAGTGTTGAGATGGCTTCGCTCATTGGTGATTGTGAGTCATGGTCATAGCTCCCATGTTTAGTATGCAGGGTTGTGGTCATTTAGTGTGATTTTCCCATAAGACAGTTTGGTGGTGGTGGTGATAGATTGACTTGTGACTTCCAGCCAAGCTGCAAGCAAGTGTTAGGGTGTTTCGAGAGCTGCGAGGCACCTACAAGTAACAGATGCTCACTGCCCATGCACTGTGTGGTGTTAACCATTATTGGAGAGAATGGGGAATAATACTGGTGCGCTGATGCTTGGTCCATGTTGGAGTCCCTTGCCTATTTGGTGAGCAAGGGCCACAGAGTTCATGGCCAGATTTTCACAGGATGTCAATGCTGAATCATATTTTTGGTCTGTTCCTCATGAATTTGTGGATTTCTGGCAAATCATTGTGGCCTGACATCACTAAATAATGGCACACATTTGAGTTTTGGATTTCCTTTCCTTCAGAAAATGTATGTTAACATGAAACCTGTTATTCTAAGTTTATAAATGTAATAACTAAAATCTCCCTATTTAGGACCTTTGCTCCCCTATTATTTTAGACTTTGTCCCGATTTCTTGCACCAATGGGTTCAGAGGTATGTTAAGGGCAATTTAATTCTGTAATGTTATTAAAAAAAAGTGGTGGGAGCACCAAGGAGAGTGAGGAGACAGGGGTGATATTACATGACATGGGGGAGTCCAGAATTCTAGGAGGGGGGGGCTGGCATAACGGATAAGGGCTTAATCTCACAGACACAACATACCAGGTTTGATTCTGATTTCTGCTGATGGATTAGGAAACATTTTACCACGAGCCTATTAAGCGGTTGCAGGGAGGTATGGCAGTTATTAATTAGTGATTGACAGTTGTTACTCCAGGCGTATGAGGCAGCCATCTGGAGATATGGTGAAATGCTGGACAGCCCAGCAAATTAAACAAAAAAAAAGGGGGGGGTCAAGAAGGGAGGAACAGGAGTAAAAAAAAAAAGTACGGCAGGGGTATCCAGGCAGAAGTTGTTAGTTGAGCTACTACAGTAGAGGTAGTGGATTGTGGTCATGCAGTGTGCAGAGTTCTTAATGTTTTCTTTCTCTTGGTAGATGTCTGGAATGCAGAGGTTGAGGCAAAGATGGGCGGCCATTGTATCACAAGCAAAAGAGCTGTTTCAGGAGCTGCCAACGAGTGAGTCTCCTGCAGTGGAGGAACCAGGTGTGTTCCAATGGAAAAGGTGAGGGCAGGCAACGAAGAGCAGGCTGGTGGCCTTGCGGAACTGGGCATAGCAGTCACAGGATAGTGCTGCAGTGGACATTCTGGCTGGTGGAGCTGTGGGCAATGAAGTTGCATGTAATATCATCCTGCTGGAGGTTCAGGCAGGCATTCCGGACTTGGTGCAGTTTGGGCCTAGCCTGGGGGTAGGTGGAAGTGGGCAGCCATGTCAGTATCCCAGGGAAATTGTAAACACAGTAGTGGATAGAGAGAGGTTTAGTGTGGGGGGTGTCAAGTCCAGAGAGATGCACTGAGTGGGGAGGGTTGCTTAGGGTCATCATTGGGGAGTTTCGAAACATGTTTAGGCAGGGCTAAGTCACAAAAGAAACAGGTGAGTTTGGACTTTGGGATGAGAGCAGGTGATTGGCTAGCTACACAGGCCTTGGGTCAGGCAGAAAGGATGCCTTTTTGACCCCTCAAATACTGGCATCAGTTACAGAAAAGATCTGGAAAGACAAGTATGTAGATATCTTTGACTTTGTTAATGCTGAGGGGGTGCAACACTTGCTGGAACTGGAGAAGGCAACTAGCAAAGATCTTTTAGAGGCCTTAGCAGCACTGGGGCAGAGACAAGTGGGTAAGCTGCAAGCAAGAAAGTGGGATGATTGGGTATTAGGTTTCATGCAGTACATGGCAGGTAGGTTGGAAAAGGATAACTTCAAGGCATTACCACTTCTGGCTTATTTTCTCATGATTTGTGAGGCACAACAACTGTGGGTAGGGAATGCTTGGCTGTGGTAAAATCAGCAGTTCTGTAAGTTAAAAGTGGTGGATCAATAAAGTACAGTTGTGTACACTTACCACAGATGTAGATGTTCGAGTGTATTCACTGTTGCAGTCATCACATTTGGGTTATCCCTGCCAGGGCAGCCCACGGCTGGCCCGAATACCAGAGGCTTAGTATTTCTGCGTTGGTTGCTGTCGCTTCAGGACTGATGTCAGGTCATCAGTAGTATAAAGTAAAGCAGCCAACACCATTACATCAGTTTTTCTTGCCCTGTCAGGAGCCCCCAAGTGGGAGCCAGGTTCTGGTGGAAGAACCTCACCAGTAGAAAGTAAATACGAAAATGTCCCTTTTAAGGAGAGAGAGAAGAAAGAATAGAGGGATAGAGGGAGGGAAACAAGGACTGCAACAGTGAATACACTCGAACATCTACATTTATGGTAAGTACACAACTGTACTATATTCTCCGTGTTTCACTGTTGCAGTCATCACATTCGGGTTGATTCCCAAAGCTGAGGAAAAGGATGGAGGCAGTCAATGAGACTAGGGGCTGGCTAGGATGCCCTGCAAGACTGCAGAGGGAACCCCTGCCCTGGATTTGGAGAAAATAGGCAGGTGGTAATGTTTGGTTAAAGTGTGAAGAGATGTCCATGTGGCAGTCTCCAGGATGTCCCTGGTGGGGACTCCTCTGAGGAAAGCTGCAGAGGTGGAGGCTGCTCTAATGAAGTGAGTCCTGACCCCCTTAGGGGGAGGCTTTCCATGTTGCTTGTAGCAGAAATGGATGCAGTATGCTATCCATTTAGAAATGGCTTGTTCGGTGATGGCTTTGCCCTCTGCCCTTGCAGCAAAGCTAACCAGCAACTGATCAGACTTTCTGAAGAATTTAGTCCTGCCTAGATAGAATCTGAGGTGTCTGTGCACATCTAGAAAGTGCAAGATCTTTTTCTTCTTGTTCTGTGGGCTAGGGAAAAAGGTGGGCAAATGAATGGACACCATTTTGGGCATGAAGAATGGGTTAGTCCTGAGGGAAACTCTGTTAGCATGGAAGATGATGAAGGGCTCCACAGCCATGAGTGCTTGTAGCTCGGAGACCCATCTGGCCAAAGTGATGGCCAGAAGGAAAGCTGTCTTCCAGGAGAGGAATTTTATCTCTGCTGAATATGCTGGTTCGAAGGGGGGCAGGGTGAGCTTTTCCAACACAAAGTTAAAGTCCCAAGCTGGGGTTGGTGCTCTACTGGGTGGCCTCAAGTTGCTAGCCCCTCTTAGGAATTGTTTTATTAGAGGGTGTGAAAAAAGGGGCTACTCAGTGGGGAAATAAGCAGAGATAGCGGAGGTATGAATTTTAATAGAGGAAAAAGAGAGACAAATGTGTAGCAGGTCAGCTAAGTAATCCAGGATGAGAGGGAGGGAGAGCTGTGCCGTATCGGCTCCCTTAGCCTGAATTCAGGTGCAAAACATTTTCCATTTGTCAGCATAAGACTTTCTAGTGCTAGGGCATCTGGCCTCACGTAAAACATCTAGAACCTATTTACTGAGGTTGGGAGATTGATTGGTGGTTAGGAAATAAGCCAAGCTGCCAAATTTAGGGCCTGCAATTGGGGATGCATGAATTCTCCTTCTCTCTAGGTCAGGAGGATTGGGATCTGAATGAGATGCCATGATGGCAGTGGGGACAGACTGTGCAGCAGTGGCTACCAGTGCTGGCGAGGCCAGTCTGTAGCAATAAGAATTGTCCTTGGTTTTTCCTCCCTTC
Source organism: Protopterus annectens (assembly GCF_019279795.1). Classification (NCBI taxonomy): domain Eukaryota; kingdom Metazoa; phylum Chordata; order Ceratodontiformes; family Protopteridae; genus Protopterus; species Protopterus annectens. The sequence goes on along the minus strand of NC_056749.1, from coordinate 143,697,319 downwards.
TATTGAACAGTACTCTGGGGATGAGGTGTAGTGGAGGAAAGGCATAGACCGAGAGATTGACCCAGGGAAAGGACAGGGCATCCACTTTCCACGCCATGCAGTGATGCTCCCTAGTGCAGAACTTGCTGAGCTGATGGTTAGTTTGGGAGGCAAAGAGGTTGACCTTTGGGGTGTCCCATTTCTGAGTTATTAGGGTGAAGGTTCTTTTGTCTAGCTGCCACTCATGTGGGTCCAGAAGATTTCTGCTAAAGTGGTCTGCCAGAGAGTTTAGAGAACCTGGCAGGAATTGTTCTATAGGTTGAGTTGCATGGCAGAGGCTGTGTGCCAAAGGGTCACTGCCAGCCTGCATAGGGGGTAGGAGTGAGTCCCTCCCTGTTTGTTGATATAACACATCACAGTGGTGTTGCCTGTTTTGATCAGAAGAGCCCCTGGGGAGAGAAGGGGCTTGAAAGCTGTCAAGGCATGCTGGAGAGCTATCATCTCATTTTGGCTGATGTGCAGATTTTATTCATTTATTTATTTATTTATTTTCACTTTGATTACCGGGGAAGTCCACTGGGCCAAGAAGTGCCCATTTGCAGTGGGGGCCCGGGGAGAAAAGCTCCACAAGCAGTTGTGAATACAATAGGTTACACAATGTAAAAGGTAAAATACAAGTGACAAATTTTTACAGACAGGGAAAATCACATGCATAATATACATCATAGACAGTGCAATATGGCAAAAAAACATTTTTTTTTTTTTTTTTTGTCTTTCAATGGCAATACAGAATTTACAGTATTTACAAATTTACAGTCATGTGTAAGTCAACAGAATCAGTTTTGGAGGAAGGAAAAAGAAACTTGAAGGTAGAGTGGAGCAGGAGTATAGAGAGCTTAGAGAGGGAAATCCCTAGAGTTTATATAGGGTGAAAGCAAGGACATTTCCATTTGGACGATAGGTATAAGTAAAGTTGGGTCTTGAAGGATTCAGTGTTAGGTATAGTTCTAAGAGATGGAGGGAGGGAGTTCCATTTTTTACCTAGGGAGAAGGAGAGTAGAAGCTGTCCAGCGGGACATTTAGTTTTGTGGATGGAGATTAGGTTTTGGTGTTCAGATCGCAGAGATCTGTTGGGGATGTATGGGGGAAGGATGTTGTTTAAGGCTGGGCATTTGTTTGGGTAGAATATTAATTTGTGAGTGGTGGTTAGTTGGACATAGTCTAGGTGGTTAGGGAGTTCTAACCAGTTTAGAGATTGTAGGGTAAGGCAGTGATGTGTTGAGGTTTTAGATTTAGTGGCAAATTTAGAGATCTTATTATAGCAAACTTCAAGTTTTGAGGAGTTGGAAGCAGACAGATTAGTTAGAAGGGGGGCTCCATATAGTAGAGATGGTAGGAGATAGGTAATTGCTAGGGTCAGCCTAGAGGAGTTTGAAAAAAATTGATTATTCCTATAGAGCATACCTAACTTTTGGTGGGTTTTCTTTATGTTTTGGTGCATGTGGAGATAGAATTTAAGGTGTTCATCTATGGTGATGCCTAGGTGTTTTGCAGAAGGGACCACTTCAATAGCAGTGTTGGTTTGGCTTAGGACCTTGAAAGCGTTTTTGTTACAGGAGGACACCTTGTTGGGGAGAAAAATTAGTATTTTAGATTTATTGGAGTTGAGGGAGAGATGGTTTTGGTGTATCCAGTTCTCTGTAGTGGTGAAAGCTATTTGTGTTTTGGTCAGTAGTTCGGGAATGTTAAAGGCGGTACAAACTAGGGTAGAGTTGTCAGCATATTGGATGACTGTAGTGTCGGGGATGGCAGGGTGAAGGTTATTTATAAAGATGTTGAAAAGCATGGGTCCGAGGATGGACCCCTGAGGAGGTGTAGGCAAAAAGGAAGAGGTAGAGTTCTTCCATCTGACAGCTTGAGATCTGACAGATAGGTAACTGGAGAACCAGGATAGAACATTAGGACAGAGATTAAGGTTGGCGAGATGAGAGAGAAGATGTGTATGGGAAATGGTGTCGAAGGCTTTCGATAGATCTAGCAGTACTGTGGATACAAGAAGTCTGGCATCTCAGGCTTGATTGACTGTTTCTAGGAAGGACAGTAAGGCAGTTATGGTGCTGTGAGACCAGGACGGAAGCGTGCTGGGTGGGAGTTTAAGTAGATGATTCTGAGTTAAGTAGGGCAATAGTTGGTGGTGGACACATTTTTTCTAGAATTTTAGATATTGGGGAGAGAATGGCAATGGGACAGAAGTTAGAAATAGTGGTGATATTGCCTCCTTTGTAAAAGGGTAGAATGTAGGCAGAGCGCCAACGTTTGGGAACGTAAGACTCTTTCAAGGATCTGTTAATCAGAATGCTAATTGGGAGGGCAATACCTTCGGCTGCGCATTTGAGGAAGGAGGAAGGTATGTTGTCAGGGGTATTAGAGCATGGCTTTAGTTTGTATAGTAGCTTTTTTATAAAAATGGTGGACACTGGTTTGAATTGGAAGTTAATAGGACAGTTGTTAGGGTTGTTAGCAGTTTAGTAGAGGGAGTTGGGTGGATTATTGTTTGGGAATGTTTTGGTTAGCTTAGCTATGGATTCTGTAAAGAAAGTGTTGAAGTGAGAGCTAAGCTCCTTGTCAGTTAAACTAGGGTCAGGGCAGGGATTATCCTTTGTCCCAGGGTGGAGAAAGGAGTTAACAGATTTCCAGAATTGTTTTGGGTTGATATTATTGTTGGACTGGAGTTTACTATAGTAGTTTTTTTTGTCCAGCGTGATTAATTTCTTTACTTGGTTGCGAACCTGGGAGTATTGGAGGAAGGTGGAAGAGTTTATTTTTCTGATAAAGCTTCCAGGATTTGTCTCTGTGGCGCATGATTTGTTTAGTTTCTTTGGTCAGCCAAGGAGCAGAATTGGCTTTGATTCGTTTGTTTCTTAGAGGAGCTAGGGAGTTAAGAGTATCTAGGAAGATAGAGTTAAAGTGCTGTACAGCACTGTCAAGGGAGAGAGTGTTGAGGGTTAGTTTGTTTAAAGTTATTTTATTTAAAAGTGTTTGTGAAGATTGAGGGGTTGAAGTTGCTAAGGTTATGAGTTTTAATGTATTGATGTTGGTACTGGGTTGAGTTGGTTGAGCGATGAATGAAGGCAGGGAGATGTTCGCTGAAGGTGTCAGGGATAGTGCCAGAGAGAATGATTTTATTTGGATGGGAGACAAGAATCCAATGTATTATGGACCCAGGGGGGTGGTTTTTGTTAGGACGAGTTGTAGAGTGGATTACTAGGGTGAAGTTGTAAAGGTTAATGGATGGGGGGGGGGGGTGTATTGATTTTATTCCAGTCAATATTGACGTCGCCTAGAATATAGGTTTCATATTTTATTGCAGTTGAGGCCCAGTGAAGATTGTTCTCAAGGGTGAAGATGTTATCGCCTGGGGAGAAATATAAGGAAATTATGCAGATATTTTTGTGTTTGTTTAAGAGGAGGACACCTGCTGTTATTTCAGAATTTTTGAATTGAGGGGTTGGGATTTGAAGAGGGATGAGAGAGAAGGTTGGAGTAGATTAGTGCAGAGCCTCCTCCTTTTTTATTTATTTGGTCACTTCTGAGGATATGGAAAACTGGAGGTAAGATTTCAGAGTCAGTGGGGTTTGAGCCAGGTTTCAGAGATGGCTAAGATGTCAGGTTGGTTGTGATTAATCCAAGCTTGTAAATGGCGAGTTTTTTTGTTAAGGCTCTGGGCATTAATGGCGAAAACCTTAAGGAGTGCTAAGAGAGGAGGCAGGAGAAGATGGGGAGGGGGAAAGGGTTGTTTGTATTAGGGGAAGAAGGGGGTGGAGGGGAGGAGTTGTTTCTAGTGAGGCAGGGGCCAGGGTTAGGATGTATGTCTCCAGATAAGGCTAGGACATTACAGGTGATAAATTTAAGCCTTTTAGGTTTGTATAGGAGGAAGTTGTTTGGGATTAGGAGAAGTTTAAATGAGAAAGTTTTTGTTGAGGTGGAGAATAGCTTAGGATGGAAAAGGTGCAGTGAGTTGGGTTGAATAAGGGAGGAGGATATGGAGTGGAAGTGAGAGATTGGAAGAGGATGTAGGTGAGTGTAAGCAATAGTTTGAGTAGAAGGCAGGTATGGGGGAGCTTTAGAAGAGTAAGAAGTAGCATGGTAAAGAGAAATTAGTAAGAAGAGAAGTGAGCTGGGGAGCTGGAGATAATGGAGAATTGGGAGGGCATGTTTAGAATGGGTGGGATATGGAAGAGATAAATGTGTAGAAAGTTAATTTTTTAATAGAGGAGAAAAAGGTAGAGAAGTAGAGGGGGAGATATGAATTTGTAGACAGGGGAGGGGAAGAAAAAGTGTAGAGGGTATAGGAAAATTGGACTGGGAGGAGTAAGAGTGGGTGGGGAAATGTGAGGAGGACTGAGATTGGTTAATTGAATATAGGAGGGAGGGGTAATGAGTATGTGGAGAATAAATGTAGAGGTGCTGGGGGTGGGTGGGATCTGGGAGTAGGGTATGGGGAGCGGAGTGAGCCCACAGGGCGAATGGAGCGGGAAGAGCCAAAGGAGGAAAAAGTGAGGAAGACAATCAGTAAGGAGTCAAAGGGTAAGTTTTGCTGGGAAGTGTAAGAGGTAGAAAGACGTAGAGAAATGGAGTATTGGGAAAATATATAGACTAGAGACAGTGGGAGAGGTAAGAGGCTTATATTATGTTATTTCTTTTTTAAGGATAGAGAAGGGGGTGTTTTGAAGCGAGGAGTGTGTGGGTAGTCCTGGGACAGTAGTGAGGGAGAGAGCAGAGGAAAATATGTCAGGGGGCTATTGAGGGGAGATAAGTAGGGAGTAGGGACAGCAAGAAGGTAGAGGAGCGCCACCTGGTGGCTAGTTAGTCTAATGCAGTAGAGACCCCAGGGAGAGATAACAGGTAAGGGGAAGGAGGGAGCTGTTGTGGTTCAGGATATGGAATATAAATAATCAAAAGGAGAGGTAGGAATTCTTAAGCAGCAAAGAGAGGGGGAGTATGGCTGCTGGCTAGCCTGGCACGGAAGCGCCCTGCGACCTATTAGAATCAAATTAGTTGCAACAAGGTGCTAGAGCAGTACACATACTTTATTTAGATGGATTTGCTGTGGGATCCATTGGCCCTGTATGCACCTGCCATTCAGGTGTGCACCTCAGACATAGTATGATGCATCTGTGGTGAGGGTCTGGGTTGCGGGGTGTGGTGAGAAAGGTAGTCCCTTGTTGTGGGAGCATGCTGCTGCCCACCAAAGAAAATCATTTCTGAGGCAAGGTATCATGGGTATAAGAGTTTCCAGGACTTGAGAGTGTTGACACCAAAGGCTTTCTAGGTACTACTGAAGTTTCCTCATATGCGGTCTGGCATATGGAATGAGTAGAATATAAGATGCCATGAACCGCAGAGCTTGCAGGATTTTCCTTGCAGATAACTGGGGTCTGTTGGCTAGTTGAGAGAAGTAGGCTGTCAGGTAAGTTTGCTTCTCTGGTGTAAGGAATGCCATCTGGGATGCTGTGTCCAGGCTTGGTCCCAGGAATGTAATCCTTTGGGTCGGTACTTGTTTGGATTTCTTTTTGATGATTGTGTATCCCAGGGAGGTCAGTATGCACTTTACAAAGGCCAGATGCCTGAGCAGCTTTTCCTGTCTGTCTGTTTGAATTAGGCAGTCATCTAAGTATGGGTAAATCTGGATATTTCTTTGTCTGCAAAAGGCAATGGCCAGAGCCAGACATTTTTTGAAAACTCTGGGAGCAGTAGATAAGCCAAAGGGAAGTGCAGAGATCGTTCCCTAAAACGTAGACATTTCCTGCATGATTCCCAGATAGGAATGTGGAGGTAGGCCTCTTTTAGGTCTGGGGTGGATAGCCAAGCATACTTGGAGATCATGGGTAGCAGCTGCTGGAGGGTGAGCATTTTGAATTTTGGTATCACCAGGAAGGGGTTTAGAATGGATAGATCGAGGATGGGGTGCCAGGTGCCCTCTTTTCTAGGTACCAGAAAAAGTCTGGAGTAGAAACCTTGTCCTTTCTGTTCTGTAGGAACGTGCTCTATTGCCCTCATAGAGAGCAGGGAAAGGACTTGCTTTTGTGCCCCTGCCCACTGGTTTGGAAGTAGATCTGGGAACTCTTTTGGAGTTGGGGAGGGTGTGGAAAGAAAATTTGTATCCCTGGGACACTATATTGATGACCCAGCATTCATTGGTAATGTTGGCCCAGGTCCTTGTGTGAAAGACAGTTTTACTCCTAGGGGTACGTGAAGGTGGGCAGAGGGAGGGGGTGGGGAGGAGAGTCACTGTGAGTTCTTACCATGAGGGGGTGGCTTAGAAGTCCCTGTTTTTGAAGTGGAGGAAGTCCACTGTTTAGATCTCTGCATTCCCTGTGGCTGCTGTCTGGGGGGTCTGCTTCCACGGGGTCTGGGCTAAACTGACCTGGTGGGAGCAGGAAAGGACCAGTGCTTGGCGGGGCAATGCCTGCTGAACCTGGGTGGCTGGGCCTGTAAGAAATCCTTATCTGTCTGCACAGATTTAGCTTTTTCTTCCATCTTTTTTAAGACCTCTTCTGCCTTAGTGCCAAATAAGTTGTCTTTGTGCAAGAGTGCATCCAACAATTTAAATATGACATGGTCCGGCAAGGGCTGTTCCTCAAGCAATGCTTGCCTTCTAAAGACTGAGCTGGTGACCGCTGCCCTACAAGAAGCTTCTAGGGCGTCAAAACCGCAGTGCATGGTGTGTTTAGTTACTTGACTTGCAGAATGCATTAACTCTTGAAACTCTTTAGGTTCTGCACAAGCAGGAAAGGAAGACATTTTTTGTTTGAAGAGTTTCAGGGTATGTTGCTGAAATTTTAGCATAAGGAACTGGCAATTTAGTGCTCTAATAGCAAGAATAGCAGAGGTGTATACTTTTTTACCCATCTGTCTAGTGCTCGGGAATCCCTATCTGAGGGGGTGGGAGTCTTAGTAGAGGTTGCTTTAATTCCTTTAGACCCTTGAGAAATTACCTCAGGGTTAGCAGTAGGATTTTTAAAAATAAATTTTTGTGAGTCAGGGACTCTGTAATACTGGTCTGGTTTTCAGGGTACAGGAGGGAGGGTGTCAGGAGTCAAATCGGATTCAAGGATAACATCCTTCACAACATCCAGGACTGGGGGAATGGCCAGGGGTCTGTGCTGTGGAAGATCTAAGAATTACCCGAGTCTCTTTTTGGACTGAGGGTAGTCCTGACATTCCCATTGGAAATGCTCCCTTAAGGCATGAAGGGTTTCCCCAAAGGAAAAGTCCTTGGGGGGAGAGGCTGAATGAATGGAGTCACCTGCATCACAATCCTCATAAGCAGGGAGGGGTTGCATGTCTTCATATTCAGATGCATCAGAGTCATCAGACTCCTGTTCAGACAAAACTATTGGGGATAGATCTCTTTTTCTTTGGGAAGGGGTAGCTTTGCTTCCCCTAATCAGCATGATAACTTCTTCTGCCATTTTAAGCGTTTGAGACTGAGGCAACGAAGCAGGTGCCTGAGATTGGGTCGTCGGTTTCTTGGGTGTAGTTCATACCCTTGGCCTTAGAAAATTGGTAGCTTTGAAAAGAACAGTAAATGCGAAAGAAGGCGTCAGTTTGTGTCGAGAATCGGTAGTGCAAAGTAATTCCTCAGAAGCTGGTGCCTGCTCAGTGGCTTCAGACCCATCCAAGGGAGCGACAACCGCAGGATCCTTAGTTGAAGAAGAGTTTTGGGGCATACCAGACTCCGAAAGGGTTTTGGTAGCTGCCTGCGAATCCACAAAAGCGGGCATCAGGGGCTGTGAAAGTGTCACACTGAGGACCGGAGAACTGATGACTAGCTTAACAGAAGCGTTGTCAGTAGGTTTGGACCTATGCAGTCTGTCTCTGTCTTTATCTTTATGTTTTTTCAGAAGATCTGCTGTCAGATGGCTTACCGAAGCCATATCGGAATTCGAGGACTGTAAGCAAAAACATCTAGCTACAATAAGGGCCTGACTACGTATATTTCTGGCACTGAACAAAGCACAAAAGCGACAGCGGGGGATGTCGTGGTCTGGGCCTAAGTAAGTGACGCAGTAAGAATTAAAGTCTCGGTGTGGTATTTGCTTTCCACAGGCGAGGCAATTGTTAACTTTGACATCAGTTAGTGAAAGAAAAAAGGATCCCCCAACAGGGAACTTAGCTTTAGAAGACTTCAGCTTCAATTCAGAAGACAAAACTCAGGTGGCAGCCAACCGGCACTAGTGCAAACTGCTTCTGCTTTGGGCTTCACTGCAAGAAAGACTGATGTAATAGTGTCGGCTGCCTTACTTTATACTACTGATGACCTGACATCAGTCCTGAAGCGATAGCAACTGATGCAGAAATACTAGGCCTCTGGTATTCAGGCCGGCTAAGGGCTACCCTGACAGGGATAACCCAGATGTGATGACTGCAATAGTGAAACACAAAGAACATCTGCACTGGGAAGTTAGGCCCCTGACATTTGGTTAATCACCATGATGGATAACTTTGGGGCCACTAGCAAATAAGGCAAGCTAGCAGGGGAGAGGATTGGGGTGTGCTGGGTCTTTAATATGGGGTGTTGTTTGTGGAAGGCGTGCAGGTTCTTGCACACTTGTTCAAAGTGTGCGGGCGTACATTCAGCTATTCAGTGTATCCACTGAGAAGGGAATTTGTTCAATTCGACTCATTTCTGACCAAAGTGGGAGCATTATCTCCTTCACTCCAAGAATTTCAAGGCTTTCAGTAACAAGGTCATTTTTGAGGGCAGAGAGGAAGACCAAGTGAAGCGCACACCCGTTGAGGTGCAGGCATTGCAGCACATGCTTAGGCAATTTCCTGATTTGGCAGATGTGGAGGAGTTAAAGGATTTTCCATAGGACCTTCTATTAAGTCAGAGTTAAAGGGAAGGACTCAGTCTGTAAGAATTAGCATTTGGTGTAGTGGAGGGAGGACATTTTGAAAGATGTCGTGGAGAGGGAGCAGTGTACAGGCAGGTTACTGGGCCCGTTTGATTGTCCTCTCTTTGAAAGTTTTAGGATGTCGCAGTTGGGTTTGGTCCCTAAGAAGTCATCTGGTGAATTTCAATTGATTTACCACTTGTCCTACCTGAAAGGAACATGGTAAATGATTTTGTTTCTGTAGAAGATGCAAAAGTTAGGTGCGCTTCATTGGATGACATAGTGCAGGTCATTCACAGGTTAATAGGGGTTAATCATCTTCCAACCCATCAAATATACTCAAAACAACTCTCACTTTAACATCACAGCAAAAGACAAGACCACTATACACCCAACAGAACACACCAAATTGCTAAGAGTGGAAAAAGACAGTAAACTAAAATTTGACATTCATATATCCATGACCATAAAAAAATTCAACAAAAAACTAGGAGCGTTATAGAGAAATAAGCAACTTCTCACCAAAGCAGCAAAGATTTCAGTAGCAAATTCCCACCTTATCTCCACCCAACTTTATGCCTCTCCAATATATACCATGAATGAATGAATGAATGAATGAAATTAATCAATGTGACTCTCAGATATGTTTCATGCCTGTGTTGTATCTTTGTGCAGTTGCTGAGGGTACTTGTTTTCCTGAGTTACATTTAGGAGGACTTTGTGATTTAAGTAGGTTCCTTTTAAGAGTCTCAGCACATGTAGGTCTGTGTGGTCGGTCTGAGCTTTGCGTAATTTTAATTGTATAAAACCTAAGGCAATGCGATCTAAACAAGCTAGAGACCTGCTACAACAAAATTGCCAAATTCGCCACAGGGGCATCCTACCATAGTCACCACTGTCTCTCACTTGCTGAACTGGGTTGGCTTGAACTCCCTCACCTCCTTCAATGGTATCAACTCTCACTCACCCACAAACTAGTAAACCATCCACTAAATGTCCCACCCTTCAGAATCTACTGCAACCTTATCACACCACCAGACCACAAAGATCCAGCAACAAAAATCACTTGCAGATCACTAAAGCCAATAACTCTGCTGGTGAAGCACTATTCTCTTGCGCCATAGCCAAATTATGGAACTCCCTCCCACCCACAATTACCTCCGTACTATCAGGCACCTACTTCAAAATTTTACTAAAAGCACACCTAAAAACATGCTGGCTATGCCCTTGCAACTCCCACTCTAATATCACTCACCCCATCCAACAACTACCTTTCTTTTCACCCCACTAACTAACTTGATTATATCAAGCTTGGATGCTCATAAGCCTATTATTTATTATACAGCAGGAACTTCTTATTGTAACAATTGTTAATGTCTGTTATGTACTTCGCAGATAAAGATTCTAGTTGTCTACTGATGTACTATGTTCTTCATCTGTAACTATGTTTGTAATTAATTGCTATGTTAATCAAATTGTTAATAGGCTATGCAAATCCAATGTAACTATTTTATTTATTTATTTATTTCAGTTTGATGACCGGGGAGGTCCACTGGGCTCAGGAGCCCATTTTCAATGGAGGCCCGGGAAGAAAAGCTCCACATTACAAAAATACAAAGATAAAAACAAAAATACAAAAGATAAAATTTAACATAAGATTCAAGGTACAGATACATAAGGATGCAGCCGTCAATCTACATGGTATGAATGCTGGTAATTTGTGATACAGAGGCAATAAAAGGAATGGTGTTTACATAACATATGAGTCATATATTGAAATGGATGATTAAAAGGTTACAAAGAGTATGAGTCTAGTAATGGAAGAGTGGTAGAACAAGCATAAATGTTAGGGAGGGGAATAAAGAGAAAGCAAACTATTTACAGTATTTACATATATACACAGGACAACAGTAAACAATATGTAGATATGAACAAAGTTGATAGTAGTAAGAAATTGAACAGCATTACTGTTAATATGTACAGTGAGGAGGCTAGGTGGGGAAAGTGCAGTTGCACTTCCACTTAGAAAACATGTAGGAATGGAGTAGAGATTTGAAATTATTAGGATTTTCTGTCAATCTTAAAGTAGGAGAGAGTGAG